>NC_091125.1:71869120-72084120 GCF_040183065.1 Periplaneta americana
ACTTGATGTGCAGTTCTCAATTTATACTTCTTTTCTAAATGTTTGATTAAATATTAAGAATTTTCTCTGGGCACCTATAACCATGCAATAATTGAAGAGTGTAAACAACAAAGGTTGTAAGTAGGCTACACAAAACAAAATCTTTGAGCAGAGACAAAAAACATTTTTCTCTCTCTAAATCAAAACCAAAATGCAGGGTATCATCATTATAAGTCACACATGAGTTTGTGAAACCATCAAGTTAATGTGTATTAACGGAAAAAGTTAATTAAAACAGCATTTTTCATCAATAGTTGTAATTGTCAAGGCTGTTTACCTTAAACAGTGTATGTACAGTACTTTTTTTTTTCCTCTCTGCTGTTATTTTCTCGTACAAAACGTTAACTCCTACTCAGTCATGTACTGTATTTACTGGTATATTAAAAGATAAAGCATTTAATGATCATTAATAGAAATTGTTACGGCAACAGTAAGAAAACATAATAAAATCTGTATTTAGAGGAAAAAATATAATTAGGCCTATTTTGTTTCCAGTACTTATTATAAAGATATCATTGTTCTCAAATCAGCTTTTTTTGCCTCTAGAATTTCTGCCTTGTTTCTTTATATTGTAGTTTTAGGCCATCTATATCTTTCAATGATTTTCCACTTTTCATAATGTTCACTTTTTTCCAGTCATTAAAGCCATGAATGTGTTTTACAAAACTAAATGGAAGGTCATATTTTGTAACTTTCGTTTGTGTTACTTTGCTACAGTAACCTGCAGTAAGATATAATGATCAAATTATCAGCTGCATGCTGGAAGTCAAAGAAGTACCGGTAAGCCATTGGAACTTAACGAAAGGATGAATTATTTTTAAATTTCTTGTGCAGATTGTCTGGGACATAAGCTTTTGTAACCCTCTTTCTTTTCTCAAGAACAGTGAAATCACGATTACAGCTTAATTGTGACGTCTTTTCACAGCAGCTAATTGAATCATATTCATTAGATATGAATGTTCTAATATTCTATTAACTGTGTGGAAGTCTTTGAGGAGTTTCTTCAAATGGGGACATAAATTTCTCTGCATTTGTATTGCATTTGCAACTTACCTATAACAAAAAAGCTGAAGAATCATAACTGTAAATACGGTACCGGTAATTTACAAAACCACAATCATATTATGTGCGTCTTGGTTCTAATTATAACTAACCAGTTTTCAAAATTTACCATTCAGTGTTAATGTTGTCAAAAGGATATGTGTACCTAAGAATTACATATTCAATATGTACCAGTAACTAAGTTACTTCATGTGAAGGTGGCTGTTTTGCAGGCTTTGTTTTCCCACTCTTATTCATATACCGGTACTGGTATTCTTCTTTCATTCTCTTCTTGCTATTATTAACAGTTATAGTGCCTTCTCCGTTTCAATTCCTTGTTGATTGCATCATACAGAGAGATCACAATTCACAAAAACTTTGACAGGTCTTCTTCCACAAATCAAACACACTGATACAGGTCTGGATCATGAAACTATAATGAATATGATTAAATATACATGTATATATAATATATTATGTTTAGAAAATGAGTATTGGACTTACTACTTGTGACATACGTGATCGCACATGTTAACTACTTCCATTCTGAATTTCAACATACTGTATAACTTTAACTTTTGTCGGCTATTGGGCTTCAAACATACAACCTGTTCTGACCACCATTTAAAAAAATGGCTCCTACAACCTTCGTTGTTCACACTCTTCAATTATAATGACCTATTGGTGTCACATTATTTTTAACAGTAAATATTTTTTAATCTTAAAGAAGTATTTATTCTGAAGGTTGCTTGTCAGTGTTACAGGATGTCAATCAATAATGTTCGTCTTTTCACATACCTTTTATTTTAATCCTATGATTCGTAATGTGCCTGTTCCAATATGTTTTGCATGTGATTTTATCAGTTACCGGTAGTTTTACAAACACAATAATATTAGCAACACCATCACTATCCTGGTACTATCACTATCACCCTGGTACCGGTACTGTCACTATCACTATTGCTGCCATTGGCTTTGTATGCAAAATTAAATTTACATAATCAATTACAGCCTCGATAAATGATATATGTCATATTATCAGTATGTAAACATTTTTCTTACAATGTGGTAGGTATCAAGTAGTGCGAATTCTTGAAAAAAAAAATTGGGACCAAATGTTTCATCAGGTTGACTGCCATGAAGGACTCTAGTATCCTCTTCAGAACATTTTCTTTCCCTGCATTAAGGACACTGGGTTTGTTGTTGCATGCTTGGGTATGCTATTTGCCTTGCTGCTTGATCATTTTGTTTATGCTTATGTGCCCGCCACAGTCTGCAAGAGCATTATGTGTACAGTAGTTCTCATACTAATTTTGGAGCAAGAACGGCATAAGTCGTATTATGGTCATCCAGGAGTGAAATTTGGACCAAATATAAGTTCAATTTTTTTCTTTTAAGTCTTAAATAATAAAAATTTCTAATGAAGAAAAGAAGAAGTCTGAGGAGGGAACATACAGAGCAGAGTAGTTTTGAACAAATGTGTGTTTTTTTTTAATTCTGCATCTTGCATCATGTAACAAGTTTAAGGGTTGTACTTTTGAGACAAAAATTTGCAAGTGAAGAAAAGTATGAGGAAAAAGAATAGTTATTGTGTTTTGATGCAAAGGGTAGTGAAGTGCACATTTTATGATTATTTTTTATCGATTATGAAAAATCAGACAAATTCTATGTGACAAACTAATCAAGATAGGTACGTAAAAATTGATAGCAAATTTGAAAACTGTATCTATGGGGAATGTCTTCACAGAAAGTCAACACATTAAAAAAAATTATAACACGGGAAATATTTTTTGTGACATAATTAGAAAAAAATATAAATTATTTTATAACTCAGAAACTATTTAGCCTAGGGATTTCGGATTTCGTCAGTTTTTTATTGTAATTTATAAGAATGTGGTAAAATTTCAAAATGATTGGGTGAATAGTTTCAGATATCCAAATTTCACTCATGTTTTGCCTTCATATTAGTAGGCCTACTTTTCCTTCAAGTAAATATCACAATGTTACATATAAAGGAAAGTTACATTATGATTGCACTTTATCGATATCGTTTTGACCGTTTTACTGAAAAATATGAGACAATTACATGATCAATACAGTTACAGTCATTTGTCTCTTCAGTCATTGAATTGCACATGTTTATACTGTCCGATGTTGCATGCTTGGCTTTGAAATTGTCTCACTGCCACATATGTAGGCCTATTATTATTAACATAATTGAGAGAAAGTTCAGATGTTAATTGTACAACTGAAATACTTATTTCATTTGCTACTGATTCTGGAAGATAAAAAAAATTCAACTAAATTAATAGCCCCAAAGAAAATTTCATTCTTGACTAATGTAAATCATAATTGTTAATCCAAATAAAAACCTAACAGTTTAACATACAATGTTCCATTATCTGATGTGTTGAAGAGATCTAAGATCAGTTTCTGAGTTTTTTCCTCATTTAGCATTAGTTTATTTGATTGAAATCATTGTTTAGCTATGTTAAGATTAATCATGGAATATGCAATCAAAAGCTTTAGTAAGATCACATAGTGTTAAAGAGATACATTTTTTATTTTCAAATGCTATAATGATTTACTTGATCAGATTATCCAGGGCTAATATTGGACTTATTCTTTTGAAAACCGAACTGCTTAGGTGAGTTACTGTTGAGGTGACTATTACTAATGGAAAATTAGAACAATGACAAGAAACACAGAGCACTACTTTTGTTCATCACAAATTCATCCTTGTAGTCATTAGTCATGAATGGCACGTAATCTACAAGCTGTTCTTTGACTCATGGATAATTTGACAGGTTGGCTCTCTTGTGGTACCACACAATAGTCCGTCCATTCTTCGCCCTGGATGGGTCCAATGTCCGTGCAGGGGTAGAGGCAGCGCAGCACCTTATCACCGAGTCACAGAATGATTTTGGACAATCAGCATTGTTCCTCTTTTTCAAAGGACGCGTTGAGAGGCTCAAGGTTAGTCACTGCATTCAGACAGAACATCAGGGAGTGAATTAGGTGGTGTCTCCAACCCCTTTCCTCCCAAGGACAAATATTACCTCTTTCCTTCCTCCATATTACTTTTTTTATGAGGAACTTGTCAACGTATCCTGTTTATAGATTTCCACAAGTTTTATTATCTATCTCTCGAAATTTTTGTTCATACATTCTTTATCCTTTAAATTGCTTCTTTTCATACTTCAACTTTCCCACGTATTGACAGGAGTATATACTATGCTTTCTTTTCCCTTTGATTTCCATTTTGTAACCGACTTACATTATTACTGTCCTATATTCTAATGTTATCATATTGCTTGTTATTGTTCTGTTTCTAGTAAAATATTTCTTAAACTCCATTTTAACCCTGAAACCATTGCAGAGTTCCTTACATAAACAACTTTCTGTAGGTAACAAATAATTTCTGAATTTCTGTTTGGTATTTATTTATTATTTACTTATTTTTTCCACTGCCAGGGCCCTTAACTTTGCCATTATTCACCCTGACTCTACGAGTTCCTCATAGTTGTCACTAGTGCCGAAAAGTGTAGACCACTTAGTTCGCCAGACACTATCTAGAGTACACCAGAGGTGGTGGTCTACATTAGACTCGTAATGGATGATTATGATGATGACGACGGACTGTTGGGATGTCACAGGGGAACCAGAGTACTCAGAGCCTGGACCGAAGGCTTGTCCAACACAAGTTATAAATTCAGGGTAGAGTGAGATTTGAACTGGGGCTACTGTGATGGTCTGTTTGATATTTATTATTTTGTACTTAGTTTCTCTTTAAGACAGAGGAACTACTGATGAACCACACTCTGAAATATAAAATTACTCCCGATCCTACACCAATGAATACTACTGATTGCTGTATATGGAAATAAGTATATCTACCTCACTAACAGAACAGTCTCCAAATCTCCACAAACGCAACAGATAAATAGCTTCAAATATCCTAGGAAACAATGAATACTAGATATCCACAAGAAGATCAGCTACGAATATATACAGGTGGCTCTCTGATAGATCCAAAAAATGAGGTACGAGCAGGCATTTATTGTGAGCAATTCTCACACTACCTCGCTCTTGGCCCTAGGGTCGCTAGTTATGAAGCTGAATTACTACCATTAGCTCCTGCACTGAAAGGAATCATCCTGAAGCCAAAAATAACAAAGAAAATAGTACTATCAGTAGATTCCAAAGCAGCCAGTGAAGCCACAAACAACTACAACATAAACACAGAAACCTTGCAAGATATCAGGCACTCCTACAAACTGCTAGCAAAACAAAGCAGTGGATTCCCTCGCATGTGGAATAGAAGGTAATGAACAGGCCAATATACAGCACCATTACCGAAACACTTCATCAAAACGTAACAATAAACACAAGATCAGAAGAGATGGAAGCCAAGCCTTCATAAAACAATCTCTAAAGGAAAGAAGTACCGTACCGATACCAAAATATTGAAACATTGGGAAAAACATTAAGAAACTTCTCTGGAAGACAATCACAGAACTATTACGCCTGGAAACATGACATGATTGCGTCAATGAACATCTGTATGAAATTGGACTTTCATTATCTAGTCTGTGCACCATCTGTAAAAATAATGCTACCGGTATCACGAATAAAGATCGCCTTTTGATCTGCAATCGTCTGGATCCTACCAAACACATGAAGGACTTTCCAGACCTCTACTGGAAGAAGGAAAATGGCATAGATCAATCTTCAACAACAACTTGGTTTCTGTTCCATTATTAGTAGCAATTTTTTATTTATAACTGTTTAAAAGATTTTTATGTTACCAGTACTTTATAGAAAAATAAATTAAATGTTAATGAACTATTTTATTTTTCTACAAAATACATTCTTGGTTAAGACAGGGGCTATATTTCGGCTCTATTAGTTAGGAAGTTTCTTATTAATGAATTACACACCAATAAATTCCTCTTGTGCATCGCATTTCTACTCGATACAATTGAATTAGGTATGCAATTTACTACTATTCTTGTTTTCATTAACTCTTTTTGTTTACTTTTTTTATTTCTGTCTTAGAAGAATCATTTAAAATAATTTACAATCAATATAACATTCTTATCGTTTTCAAATTCTTCAGACTGATCTGTATTAAACATTCAGTTTTCCCATAATTTATATGAAGCCCGGATTTATGTTTTTCTTTCAATTTTTTTTCTATGTAGTTAACTTCCACTTTTTTTTTAATTTCGTCATTCACACGAAGTAGATTATGTACGTACAAAGTAACTGTCTTCAATGTGCAACCCCATTTATTCAATTTATTATTTATGTAAGTTAATATTGTATGCCATAAGAAGTTATTAATTCAATATTTTATTATTCCTTTCATACATAATTCACTATAATACTATACAACACAGTCTGATGTTCAGTTCTATTCAGTGCTTAATTAAAGCAGTGAACCACAAGAAATTTCTTATTTATCTTATACCAATATACCATATTAACAATGCGAATTCAATTCATTAGACAGGGTGTACACAAATGAACTCTGAGATTTCATATACAATTCAATAAATGTGAAATAAGCGATTACTGATAGGCTACACTTAAATGACTAGTGAAAAAAATATATTTTCAGTACAGTACTGTATTTTTCAGTGGTCAGTAGATTTCGAAGTTTGCACTCTTTGTGGTTCTGTAAACGTTCAAGCAATAATCTATCTCTTGCCAAGTCCGCACCAGCATGTCAGTGTAATGGTCTTAATGGTTGCAATTATTATGTCTCACGAAGACAATCAGTCCACATCCCCCTATGTACCTCGTCAGGAAGCCGATTGTTTAAAGTCACACGAACACAATTACTGTAATGGGTGGAACACCGTGTTCTTGGGAAAACTTCAATCCTTTTTCTTCCTCAGTATTGTTGAACTGCAGAGACACGAAATGTGACACTTTATTTATAATATTCCAGGCCTTCAAGTGACTTTCCTTTCACAACACTCCTGTTTCTCTAAATTGTTTCATCCACTTTTTAATAGTCCTGTATGCAGGTGCAATATCCTCACACATACAACGAAAGTTTTGCTGAACTGTTGATTTGATTTATTTTCTATCAACCAAATGACACATCGTGCCTTTTGTTGCGCGCTAGCCACAGTACAATCGTCTTCTAATTCCAATGCAGTGTTATTTTTAACCAAAATCTTGTGGGAAGGCCAGATGATGGCACATTGTTTCTTCCTTATCATCACTATAATATTTTTAAGCTACCCGTACTGAATACCTTCGAAACAACAGAATTCTAATATGTAATATTTCACTTAATGGGGTTAACATTAAGTCTTAAAATCACAGACTTCCTTTGTGTACATTCTGATTTAATTTCTCAGTTAAGTTTACGACTTTATCGAAATAAAAATAAATTGTTCTAATTAATTGATTAAATATAATACATCACAAGAAAACTTCCTTCACATATACATTTTTAAGCAAAAAGTAGGTTGCATTTCCTGTTTCTGCAGTCTAATATCGATGGTGCGCTCGAGGCATACCAAGCAGCTGTGGTAAAGTCACCGCAGAGGGAAATCCAACTACTCTGCCTTCACGAGGTAGGATGGTGCCACTTAATCCAACTGGACTGGAAGCAGGCACACCAGTGCTTTTTGCAGCTAAAACTCAGGTCTAGATGGTCAAAGAGCTTCTACACTTATCTGGCTGCAGGTATGTGATTTTTATGGAAAATATTCATCACAGTTAGTACTCTGTAACTACACTTCAGAGGTACCAGTAACATTAATTTTGTAGTCTCATTAAATCTATGCAATTTGCTTCAACTTCGATTTCGACGAACACTTCATATTATA
Organism: Periplaneta americana; assembly: GCF_040183065.1. NCBI lineage: Eukaryota > Metazoa > Arthropoda > Insecta > Blattodea > Blattidae > Periplaneta > Periplaneta americana. The sequence continues at coordinate 71,877,049 of NC_091125.1, forward strand.
GAAGTGTGAACTATTCTAAATTTCGAACTGAGTTTAGATAGTTGAGGTGAACTTTATGTTGAAAAAATCTGGTTTTGATTACTAAATTAGATTACTGTAAATTATGAAGAAATGACAATAACTACCCTAGTACATCAAAACTTTGAAGGTTAGTCGAAATGTGCTGTATAATATTTTTCTTCTTTATTTAAAGAAGAAATACCGGTAGTGTTGAATGAACCAATACTGTCATATAGCTACATAACCTTTAGAAATCATTAAGTTCTAAATGTAGAAAACTGGCTTTTACATTTACTTCCTCAAGAAGAATTCAGATGTTCTCAATAGTTCAGGAGTCATGAAAGAATGGAATTTCTGTGTATGTAACATCACCTGGGTAAATCCTACCTTAATCGAAAATCTGGTATTTTGCTATTATTTGGTTCAAACTCAACACGATTTGGGAGAACTTAATTACATGTCCGTAAAAACAAAAATTCCAAATAAACATTAATTATGTTGTCTATTCTCGTTTTAATTCTCACCTGCAGTTTGCACAGGGGCGTCTGGGAACCTGGACGAAGCAATCAGGTTGACACAGGAAGTGCCTGGGCTGTCGGCTGCATCACAGCAGCGCAGTACACAACTGGAAAGCTTCATCTTGAGAAGAACCAATCGCTTTTCTGTTGAACGGGACAGCCAGCATTTCGACCAGGCATACTGCAGACTCCTTGCCTTCGAGTTGCTCTTTCTGTGGAATGCTCTACCATCATGCAGTGTCCAGCATATCAACAACCTGTTGGAAGGTAGATATGGCCAATAGCTAGCTAGCTTACTTGGATTAACAGACTGTACTGGAAATGCTGCCCCTAGTTTGGACAAAATTTGTTACATTTAATGACTCTCTAAGATTATTAAAATATGCTGCTTCAAATTTATTAAGCTACTATCAATAAGAAGATATTCAAATTTAAATTTTCAAGCTTTTTCACCATTAGCATTTACAGTACCAGTAAGTGCACTGTACAATGATTTTCTTGTACTATGCTTTAGTAATTGCAGAGTTCAGTTAAAAATAGTGAGATATTACGATGATTATAATGGAAAAAGTATTAGGTAGAACTTTTTATGGTTTATACAAAGTACAAGAAGTTCAGTAGAAGGGAAAGACTGATAAACTACTGTGCTGTATCTTATTTCTGATACTGTATGGGGTTCCTTTGAAATATAACCCATGGGACAAATTGGAATTTTTGGAATTATGGCATGGGAACAGAAGAAGAAGAAGAAGAAGAAGAAGAAGAAGAAGAAGAAGAAATTACATATATCTGTGTGTAAAAAATAAAAGTCACAAGTAGAAAAAAATCCACTATCACCACATTACTCTGCCCTAAGGCTTATTTCATGTTAATATTCTGATATTCGCTCTGGTTATTAAAATAATGTTTGTCAGTCAGTGCTGGTATTAGTATGTTCTGCTTTCATTTTCACACAATTTGGAACATTAGTATTTCTAGTGTACGTAAATGTCATTCAATAAAATAATATTCGGTGCAAAGTCAACATTTTGGAACAGTTTATAAACGATAATCACGCATTTATATTTAAAACAAGTGAAGTAGAAGTCTCTCCCATTTAGAATTTCTTGCAATTTCAGCTATTTTAAATGGTTATTTTTTAATCTGCAGAATGTTTTATTTGCGTATATGGTATTTTTGATTCTGATTGTTGGTTTCTATTTATTTTGTATTTTTTGGAAGTATGTCTGCAATCTCATTCCCATGCACTCAGCAATGTGCTGGTCTCTGTTGCTTAACAATCTTCTTGCTAAACTGTGATTATAACTCATATGAAATATTGACCACCAAATAAACAGCTCACAAGTAAGATATAGCTTTCTTTTTAAATGAGTATGTAGGTCTATTAAATATCTTCATCTGCAAACTTCGTGTATGTTACAGACTGCCAGTCCACAGGACACGAGCCCATGGAAGGTCTTCGCCACCTTGTGATGGGGGCAGCGCAGTGCTGTCTGGGACTACACGATGAGGCAGTAGCCAGTTTTCGAACATGTCTTGCCAAGAGAGGAGAGCTAGAACCCTGCGAAAATGGTGAAGGAGGATTAGTGCCAGGTGCAGGAGACCATCACATCTCAGCCTTTGCTCTTTACGAATTGGGCACTCTCTTGTGCAAGGATCAAAGTGTGAGTCATTGATACGTATGTGTCTTCTGATGCGGATGCTTTAGCAAATAAGGGCAGCACTGCTACTTACAGACCTGTTACTAAATCTACGTATTACTCTGTGGAAAGATTTATTAAATCTACATACTTAGACTTCAACAAACAAAATTTGATAACACAATCTCAAGGGGAAAAATGGAACTCTCTGCATCATAATCCACAGTTAATTCCCGATTTAGTCCACACCTGCGGAGTAATGGTTAGCACGTCTGGCCGCGAAACCAGGTGGCCTGGGTTCGAATCCCGATCGGGGCAAGTTACCCGGTTGAGGTTTTTTCCAGGGTTTTCCCTCAACACAATTTGAGCAAATGCTGGGTAACTTTTGGTGCTGGATCCCGGACTCATCTCACCGGCATTATCACCTTCATCTCATTCAGATGCTAAATAACCTAAGATGTTGATACAGCGTCGTAAAATAACCTACTTAAATAAAAAAAAAATTCCCGATTTACCACGCAAATCATCTATAGCTGCATTTAGATTGGCAACAGGTCATGATTGTTTGGCCAAACGCCTGCATAGAATTGGAATATATCAGTCCCCTAACTGCCCATTGTGCAACTCAAACCAAGAAATGGATTCGGAACACTTCAAAATCTGTGCTTCAGTGGCTGACCATGATAATATCTTTGAAAAATATTGGAGTGCAAGAGGTCAAATGACTTTATTGTCAAACGCCTGGCATTAGAAAACAACAATAACAACAACTTATCTTAGTACAGGAAAGGGAGAAGATAAAAATAACATACCAGTACTACTTAAAAGAACAATAGCCCTAAATGCTAAATGGGAGGTACGAAAATATCAGTTGCTGTCGCTGCTGCTGCTGTTGTTGTTGTTTCAATGCCTTGCATCTAGCAATGAAGCCATTAGCATTCGTGCTCTCCAATACTTCTGGGCTACAGTGTCTTCTGCAGATAGTGCATTACAGGTCTTCAATTTGGCAGGATTGTTAGAATAACATAATTTTCCACAATTCATGGTTAAACTATATAAACATTTATGGCATTAAAATACTTCTTCTTTAATGCTACAGCACTCAGAAAATTTGATGTCAGTACTTAAAAATGTGAAAAGTAATTAATTATCAGGTGAAGACAACATAAACATGAAATTATTTCGAAAGTCAGCCATTTCTATTACGATTTCTCAATTTTTGAACATCATGTGTAATGGGAAGGAGCCACTCAAGAAATTGGCCTATGTTGTGATACCTATTATAAGAATGGAAACAGCCCATTAAGAGCAATAACGATGAGTAACTTTCGGCACTGCTCCCTGGACTCATATCGCTGGCATTATCACCTTCATTTCACTCAGATGCTAGATAACCATCGCAGTTGATAAAGCATCATAAAATAAACTAATAAAAAAAGATTAATCCGGACTAAGCCAAATGCAACGAGACCAACAGAGGAGGCAATCCCTCTGGTCTTACCTATCTTCCCTGATGATGGAACCTGTATGTATTGACAAAATGTTGGAAATGTGTAGTTCCAGGACATGTTGGAATACTTAAAAGTTTATACCTATTATTGAAGAAAAATTCGTTCCGGCACCAGAATCGAACTCAGGACCTCTCAGTGTAATTCTGATCACAGTCAACTTGAAAGCCTAAAAACGCATATGATATAAGATGATTTACTTGCCTCATGCCAGTTACTAGACAAGGCTCTGAAGTCCTTACATTGTTGGTCACATTGTTAAATTTAAGTTTTTTGGATGTCAAGATCCAGGACAAAGTGGAATACTTAAAAGTCTAATTCTGATCACAGTCAACTTGAAAGCCTAAAAACGCATATGATATAAGATGATTTACTTGCCTCATGCCAGTTACTAGACAAGGCTCTGAAGTCCTTACATTGTTGGTCACATTGTTAAATTTAAGTTTTTTGGATGTCAAGATCCAGGACAAAGTGGAATACTTAAAAGTCTAATTCTGATCACAGTCAACTTGAAAGCCTAAAAACGCATATGATATAAGATGATTTACTTGCCTCATGCCAGTTACTAGACAAGGCTCTGAAGTCCTTACATTGTTGGTCACATTGTTAAATTTAAGTTTTTTGGATGTCAAGATCCAGGACAAGTGGAATACTTAAAAGTCTAATTCTGATCACAGTCAACTTGAAAACCTAAAAACGCATATGATATAAGATGGTTTACTTGCAGCACCTCATGTCAGTTACTAGACAAGGTTTTGGAGTCCTTACATTGTTGACCGCATTGTTAAGTCTATGACTGAGGTTTCGGCCAAGGATTTAAAGCATATAAACTAAGGAGGGTGCTATTCTTAATGGTTGCATATTATTGGAGTAAGGTTTGGAGCAGGCAGGGAATACACTCAATAGAAATTTCATGATTTGGTAAAAGAAAGTGATCAGAAATAATTTGACAAACCTCCTGTTTTGTGTATTCATTTCAATGAGATAATTATTTTCTTCAGTAAACTGTACCTCATAAATGCAAGACAGAGCATGGAAAATATTCTAAATGCTATTTTTCATCTTTTCAGATGGTGGAGGAGGGTAAGGCATTACTACTGCAAGCTCAGAGCAATTACAAAGGTTACGATTTTGAAAACCGCCTAAATGTTCGCATTCACGCTGCACTGAGGAACATCGGATAACTCTAGTGCCCTCAATCACCACTTTGAATGTCATCGTTTTCAGGTTCATTTACTTCAGGTCGTAGCAATGTAATGTTTTCAAGACGTTGTCTTTTTGCCACCGTGCAATGTTACACTCATTTTTATTGTCAAGGGTTTTGGTACAAAGTCGTCCAGCAAATGATGGAAATCATAAGTCTATGAAGCACAAACAACAGAATCAAACGCAGTTTTAAAATTATGATTGAATGTTCGTGAAGTCTATTGAGTGAATACACTGATTGCATATATGAAACGTCTTCCCATTTCCTTTCTAATCCTTCATTATAAAAAAAAGTTGCTTATAGAGTATCAGCAGCAGACTGTCGTTATGAATGCTTCTACTTTGCGTAGTCTCCACATCTATCTTTACATCGAGACTGCATAATTTTATACTAACAGTTTAATTATAGTCTGTACTGACATTAGGAAGTTTAATTATCAAATTACATTTAACCAAATCCATAAATGAAAAATCTTGTTCACATATTCCGCTTTATACAATTTATGGCTATGCATTAATTACCGGTACTTTGATGGGAAAAGTTCACAACCATTCCATTTTTGTTGGAAACAATGTCTGTAAATATCTAGTTAAATTCTATGAATTATATAAGATCTGGGAACTTTTCAAAAGAATCTAGACAGAAAAAAATAACAATTTGACATTTCTTTATTATATTGGGCACACGTAAGGGCAAGAACAAATTTCAATTTTGGACAACAGTCAATGTATATTTAACGAAATTATGTTTACTGTTTTGCCTGAAAATGAATATAATAAATTTTCCAGCAAATCTTGAATGCAAAAGAACAAAGTAACAATCATAACTTTTTTAATAAGGAAAGTCTAAGTTAAATATATGATATGCATATTTTCATTAATTCGTGTAACTTGTTGAATTCCGATTTGTTTTCTGTTTTCCGCCACCTTGTTAAGTTTAATTTGTCATGAACTATAATAAAAGAATAATGCATTCTTTTTTTCCGGTGAAAGAATTAGGTCTGGACGTTCTAATATTTTCCGAACGTAATTTCCAAATTGTTATTACTTGGTATCGATATTTATTTATTCTTGCAATTGCTTAAAATGTACGAATTAGTGTAATTTTACTTAAACTTCCGAGAATTACTATTCCATCCAATCATTCACCTACATTTTTAATCAATAACAAGAATGCTAACTCTTGCTACAATTTCATTGTTTTAATAGCAAAAGTAAATGAACTAATATTCGTGATGTTTTAAGTATGTAACATTGATTTTGTAACAATACTGGTATATAATAATATACAGTAGGTCTACATCAGAATAGAATTACTGGCATATTAATTTATCGAGATTCAAAAGATGGCCAATTTTATATTTTACTTTATGATCAGACAAAGTATTGTAATGCTGCAAAAAATCGCTATCGAGATTTTCGCGGAAATACACGTTTTCAGCATTCCTGATGACGAAAAATAAGTTTTGGACATGCCTTCTGTCCGTCCATCCATTTGTTTGTGTATAGCAATTTCTTCTGAACTACTGGACGAATTTTAATTCATATTCACTATCTATGAAGCAATTCATCGGGAAATGAAGCACATAAAATATAATAATTTTAGTAAAAAATTAATAGATCTCTTTGAAATCAAAACCTCAAAATGACGATAAACTCAAAATCGATCCCAACGATCTTTTATTTCCTTGTTTGTTTCTTGCTTAAGGTGAAGAGTTAAATGAAATGAGCTTTCCAGTCTGTTCTCAGACCCATATGTTTCGGAGAAATAATTGCTGGTACCAGTATATTCCATAGAATATATTACATACATAATTTCTATTTTGCATTGCGAATTTTATCAGACTCCAGTAGTCCCAGATTACACCAAGTTGTCACTGTTGTGAAGAGTGCCTCACTGTTATAAGATTGGCTTCACTTGCCAAACATTTGAACATTCACGTCATTTTTAAATGCAGGTATTCATAAACAGAAAACTAGTTTAGAAATAATTACCGGTACAACATACATATAGCTAATTTATGTAAATTTGTCAATAATATAATTAATTACATAAGTAGGACACAAAAATATTTTGTAAAGATCCAATACCTTATGATTTTTGGATTAAAATGGCCACTATAAGCTGAAAAACTGTCATTACTCGTTATTTTATGTAAGCTTGTACTAAATGATTATCTGTACAACAAAAGAAAATAAATTAAAAATACACTTAATACAAAAATCAATACAGTTACAGTACAGTGCCTTTTAGTGCCAGCAGTGTATATGGAGGCCTCAGTAGCATAGATCGTTATGGCACGAGTCTATGAAAAAAGTCAATAGTACTAGCTCAAGGTTTGAGTCTCCGACAACACTTCATTTTCTGGAGTAGACTTCTGAAAGTATCCTGGTAGAAAAAAGAACAAACAGATCTATTTTGAAAGTAATAGAACCAAAGTTATCCCTAGAGGCAATAGTTACGATGCAGAAGCTGCAATATTTTGGCCACCTGATGACAAGAAAAGAGTTCTTAGGTTAAGCCGAGGGAAGAGGAGAACCAGGAGGAAGATGAATGAGGTGGTTTTACGAAATCTACAAGACCCTGGGCTTACATATGAAAACACTAAATAATGTGGCATAAGAGAGAAAGCAGTGGTGACAGCTTACATAATGCATCAGTAAACTACAGAAGGCAGAACGAGGAATAAAATCAGACTGGCATCAAAATCTGTGGAGTGTATCCTAGGATCACCAGGGGTCATGCACAACCCAATGGAACAACAACAGAGTTGGTAAAGCAACTGGCTACAAACTGCAAGGTCCGAGTTCAATCCTCGTTGGTGGTGGGATTTTCCTGATTACAAAAATTTCCAGAACAGCCCTAGGTTCGCTCAGCTTCCCAGTCGAGAATTCCCAGTGGTGTCGACCATATCATCTCAGTCTAGTGCCGAAGTCACGAAAACATGAAGCTCCATACGTGCCATACGCCTTCATGACATACAAAGGAGATACCTTACCTTTATTGTATATACAGAAGCATGCATGAAAAATGACAAGTTATTTTTTACATATACTTAGAAAAACTACTACACTCACTATATTTTTGCTGACAGATAAATTGAAAAAATTCTAAGTCCTTCACTACACAGTTTCACTCAAGCTGATTTTCAGATTAAAAAAAAACGAAATTATGAATAATGTCAACTCTGGCACTGAAAGGAATAATCGAGTGGCATGGAATCAGTAGCGCCTAACTCACAGTTTGAAAATCACTCTTGAAATTGAGGCTCGAAATGGACTGGAGTGAACCCAGAATGCCAGATTCCGGTTTGTGAATTTTAAGAATCTTTCCGCTCTGTCTCGTAAGAAATGGTTATTGTCCATACCTGTTCGTTTTAATTTGGTAATAATTACATATGATATTTCAATACATTTTTCAGTAAGTGTGAATTAAATTGTTAAAAATGCTGACAACACTGTCGACACTGTCAGTACTGCTTTATTGTATATTAGCATTCTTGTAAGTTCTCGAAAATTTACAATACTCCTGGCATGCCTATGATATGTTTGACTCTGCATTGAATCTCATTGAGATTCTGAATAACAGAGCGACTTTAATGAAATTAAAAGGATCGGGACTCAGCAATAATTCATCACTTCATATCGAACTAATGATCGTCATGTCATAAGTCACTGCTAGGAAGCGAATCGAATTTCTTATTGTTCAAACTGCGAATTGATTATCCTTTTGAAAGACTTTGCGAAACTTAAGTTACAGTCGTAGGTGTAGGGCCAGAAATCATTCTGTTTCGCTGGTAGCAAATTATTATTAAAGATGTGTGCATTTCATTTTTTTTTTCAGCTGAATGAAGTGACTGCCATTCGCGGTTTCCATCTGTGTAAAATATAACAAAGGGATGAAAATTTCCAAAAACATGTATCGGAAACCGCTGCCGTCATCCAGACTGTAGCGAGCTTGAAACACTTGGACACGTGCTTGGACAATGCCCCAAAGGCGAGCTGCTGATCAATGCTAGACATCATCGTGTACGACATGCTTTGGCGATATCGTTAAAAACTTTAAATTGGGAAATTCATGAGGAAGTACATTGTGTATCATCAGATGGTTCTTTTAGACGGGCAGACATTATTGCTATCAACGGACGCTTAAAACGGGCTCTTGTTCTTGACCCTACTATCCGTTTCGAAAGAAACCTAAATCAGGCCACCGAGGTTGATATTGAGAAGAAGTCCATATATGAACCTTGTCTGCCGTATCTTTCTCAAAAGTACAACGTCCCTCTTAAACAATGGTCCGTCATTGGTTTGCTGTTTGGCAGTAGAGGTTCAATCACAAAATTCACATGGAATTATCTTAAGGAACTTCACATTCCTTTTGATTCTGTAATGTCTATTCTTATAAATATTATCAAGGATTCTCTTCAAATATTACATCATCATCTCTATTTCAATTAATCAACTTATATTTGCCTTCAACAATTAACTTTCTTTTTTCTTTAACGTATCACATCACATTATTATACATGTTTATTGTATTCAGGACCCTTGTGGTCACTCAAAATTCTTTGAGCTGATGTCTATAATTTAGAAATTTATTTATAATTATAAATATTTAGTGGTAATATTTCACACCATTTTACTGGTCATTAATTCAGTCTTTGTCATCAACACCACTGTGTCCACGAAAGTAACAGTATATTCTAGTTCGTAAAAACTCCATTTCGAGCCCTGGTTGAGCTAGAGTGTTCAAAAAGTATGGAATATTATTCATAACTTCCTAAATTTTCATTTCACAAAAAAAAAGTTTTATACAGAACCTGTTGGAGATAAACTGTACAATATGATACCTGTGTTCGAAAAAAGTTAGTTATTCAGACATACAGGGTGTAACAGTAAACTTTATTGTTTTTAAATGGCATCCTATATTAAAATTTACATATTCCGAAGCTCCATTAAATTATACGTATGAATGTATAGAAATTTTACCCATTCACTCATTTCATGTCTTTTAACTATTTATTAAACTTATTTCATGGACTTCAAACTTGAGACAAATAAGTACGGTATGTAAAATCATGTTGAGTAGGTCATAAAACTAATGAAAACTGTTCATTGTTGATTAATGTTAGTGTTTTGTTTAATTTCATGGCCTACTCTACATGATTGTAGATATGAAATGGAACAGACCTGTCATGTAACTGAGAAAGACAATGGATTGCTTTCGTGATAGAATGGGACATTGTTTGGCTGTGAATGGTTCTCATTTTGAGCATCTGTTGTAGAATTGTTAGTAATAGTGTTTTGTTCAGTTTTATGGTTTACTCAACATGATTTTACATGCTTATTTGTCTCAAGTTTGAAGTCCATAAAACAAGTTTAATAAATAGGCCTAGTCAAAAGATATGAAATAGGTGAATGGATAAAATTTCTACACATTCATACGTAAAATTTAATGGAGATTCGAAATATGTAAATTTTAATTTAGGATGCTATTTAAAAAAATTAAGTTAACTAACCTTTTTCGAACACTGGTATCATATTGTATGGTTTATCTCCAACAGCTGTTGTATAAAACTTTTTTTTTAATTAAAATTTAAGAAGTTATTAGCAATATTCCATACTTTTTTATATCCTGTATAATTATGTACGTATGCATATATTCATCCTGGCGTGAAGGAAAAAATCAATAAATATGCTCATCTTTTAGACAATTATATCTTTATCCCCTTTGTTGTGGAGACCTTCGGTCCTTGGAGTCATGATGCTAAAGTTCTGGTATTTCAAATCGGTCAAATTTTGATCTCCATTACTGGTGATCACCGTTGCATGTGTCAGCACTAAAGTATTGCTATTCAACGCGGAAATGCAATGAGCATTTTAGGTACTCTTCCCGAATCCAGCCCTTTGGACGAACTCTTTCTTCTGTAAAATTTATTAAGTATTCTGTGTGTAAATATTTGTATTTAGTATTATGAATTTAATATTAGCACATCTTGTAACATTGTATTAAATCAATCTATTTTGTATTGCCAGTCTGTTAAACATAATAATAATAATAATAATAATAATAATAATAATAATAATAATAATAATAATAATAGCAGTAACAACAATCGGATATGAAAACATGAAAATAAGCATTCTAAGTAAAGACAGCATCCTAAATTAAAGGGAGCTTAATTTAAAATAAACTTAATTCATCAAAGTGAACCTAATTTTTACCGTAACCCTGCCATTACAACCTAAAACAGTTCGAAGCAATGTTTAAAGTGGCTTTAAAGGAGATTACGGTATGCAACTAATATGAGTAAATATAGAAAGGGTGGTGGCGATAATTTCAAGAAAAAATTACAAATAATTTCTTAGTGTGTAATATAATAAAAAATTACACTAACAGAAAGTTATTCATAACTTACTACATTTATTTAAAGGATAGGATCAGCGGCGAATTTTCAGGGAAAGCAAGGAAGGTCGTGCCTCTCCTAGTATTTTACCAGAATACAATATGACAGTATTTCTTCCAGCTGAATTAAGATCATACACAAGTTATAGCAAATGACGAACATTTTTCCTTTTATATTAATTTTACTATTCAATACGAGTAAAATATAAATTACGTCAAGTAGACCACATCCAGTTGGTGATGCTCACTCGCTATACATAGTATAAATAATCCGTACCGGAAAAAAAAAAAAAAAAAAAAAGAAAGCACTGCAACCTGTACAAGTGACATCGAACAACCTGCAGTGTCTATGCTAAAGTGGGACAGCTGACTCTCCTCCCCGGTAACAATGACAACAGCAGTTCAACCAATAAGATAGCTTGTTAGCAGAGTGTTTAAACCTAACTAGAACCCATGAGAGGAGGTACATTTGGAGAAAACCTACTCAGTTTGTGGCTAGCCTCTGACAAGTGTAGCACTAGTTTCAACTACTTTTGGCTATGTTCGGCTGCATTGGCAAGGTCTCTCTCATTTTTCTTGGTTTTAGAAAATCGCCTCATGTATTGTTAGTCTTCTCTCTCTGCGTAAAAGTTTTGTTTTTCGTTGGTTTTTTTTTTCTCTAATTTGAGAGTGTTCGTGTTATTTTGTCTTTTGTGCTACGAGATATTATATTTCTTTATACAATAATATATTGATAGTTTAGAAATAAATGCAGATTTATCTCTAGTTTCTTTTAGTAGTGGTTGTTCAGTAAGTTGTGACCTAATTGATTGGTTTGCAAAGGAAGAGGATCATTGAGTGAATTTGCTGTACTAGTATGTACTGTAATGCTGAAAGCCTTTCTTGGTCCACATCTCGCTGGACTGAATGGAAACGAATGTTGTGTCACTGTTAAACGAATCACTGCTCAGAAAGAATTAATAACGCTATTGAGACAAAAACCACCTTATTTTAGTACTGAGGTCATGAAAGCATGGAGCTCTACCTCCATGCTTCCAAGTGCGTACCTTAACCTTATTGGGAGAAGTACCAATCCAATCTGGATTCATTTAGAAGGATATAATAAATGTGGTGGTTGCGCTAGAAACAACTCTTTGAAAGTGGATGGGTATAACGTGGTACAAAAATGTCATAATGTTCACATTATCCTTAGCCTATGAAATTATTAACTTTACTACATATAAGATTGGCAAAGGTTCAGTTCAAGGAACTGAGTTTTATGATATGATTTCTTATAAAAATAAGTTATACTGGCTTATTACCAGAAGCTTGAAGTTACTACCAATGTTATGTTTCACTTTGTCTTTCTGACAAACTAATCTGTTTTCATGTAATATTTCTAATTTAAAATTCGCTATCAAGTGGAGTATAGTAATTTGATTTGCTGCTGGTCTCTTGGCACGAATGTTCTGTGCAGTTGTCAATTATAGGTGATTATGCAGGACAGAAATGATTATCCCAACTTTTCCTATAGTGTACACAGACTGCTTGTTGCAGAGATGCGGTGTTATGTATTTTCTAGTGCAATGGATATAAAGACTTATCTGACGAAAGTCCTCACGATAGTAAGAGTACCGGTACGGTACGGTATTGCAAAATCTCTATCATGATTCACGAAGTTATAGTGGCATTTACAGGAATCATTTCAATCACGGTTCATAAACAAAGGTTCTGAGACACAGATGCCCCTACAAAAAATTGGAAAATGTTTTTATTATTGTCATGGGTCTTAAATTTAATGAATCCTTGTTCTGTGTAATCAATCAGTAATGGTGGTAAATGTGTTTGGAAGTAGTAATAGTGTAGGCGAGCATTGTTGGTAGGTGGTGAAAACTGGCAGTTGGAGTTCCTAGTAAGTTGATAGAGAAGGAAGATATCGCTGATTCGAAGTCAAGCTAAGGCTCTAAAGCTTCTCGAATGTCGTCTTTGACATAACCTCTCCTCGGCGACCTTGGCACTCCTACTTTAGACTGATCGGATTTACTTGGGTATTGTTTAGGCATTGTTTTCACTAGAAGTTAATTCAAAATGGATGCTGACGTATTTAAACCGAACTCTTAGGAATAATACCATGAACTGAATTACGTATAATACAATCAACAGATTTTCAAATGCGTTAGATGTGTTAACCTTGCTCTTTTAAATCATAGTGATCATTCAAGCAGAGAAGTAGAAAGATGCTTGTTTTCCTTAATAAGAATGGAACATTTACACAAAATACAATGGAAGAAGGCCGACTGTGCACTCCCGTGTGTCCGATCAAAAAACAGCTATTGTTATAAGCGAACTTTAATTAACTTGTCACAGATCATTTTGTAGAGGAGAAAGAAAGACATCACAAAACAGATCAATTAAGGTACACTTGCCTCGTGTAGAAAGTCCATATTATCAAATAATAAGTTACAGTACTTCATTATATAAGTAGTGGTACTTTATTTATCATTTGCATATTCATCGTGTTAGTGGAAGAAAAATAAAGAAGGTAAAAGTGAGAATTCGAAATGAAACAGTAGGTCACGTGGACAGCTTCAAATACTTGAAGTGTATTATAAGTAGTAACATGAGCTGCTGCCAAGAAGTCAAAAGGAGGATAGCAGTAGCAAAGGAGGCTTTTAATAGAAAAAGGAGCATCTTATATGTGGACCACTGGAAAAAGAACTGAGGAAGAGACTAGTGCAGTGCTTTGTGTGGAGTTTGGCATTTTATGGGGTAGAAAAATGGACATTACGACAAAGTGACGAGGAATGACTGAAAGCATTTGAAATGTTGATATGGAGGAGATAAAGCATGTGAAATGGAAGACAAAGTAAGAAATGAAGCTGTGTTAGAAAGAGTGGACAAAGAAAGTATAATGCTGGAAGAGAAAAAAGGAAATTGGCTGGATATGGCTAAGAAGAATCTTATTATTATGATGTACCGAAGTATTGTCGGACCATCAGCGCCCCTTCAGCACTGTCGTCGTTCTTGGAAAAGTTAATGTCTCTACTCACCCCATTCCACCCATTTCTCTCCCACTACGTCAAACAGCAGGCCACGAACCTTGCCGAACAGGGATGTTGCCAAACTTCCGTCAAACAGTGTCATGTCTCTTGAATATTGCTTATAATATGTAAGGTTAATTATTACTTATTCATAATTTAATTTAAGTAGGTCTAATGACACTGATTGACTTATGCAAAATGCTATTACTTGCTTAATAATATTTCTTTCACCACTCTGTGCTACAGTATTCATGTTGAGTTGACAACACTGGACTGCAAGTGCAAATAAACTGTCCCGTAAGAAGGCTAAAAAATTGTGAGTAGTGAGGGAAAGAAAGAAAGAGGGATAGAAAAGAGAGAAATAGGAATACAGGGAGAGAAATGAATTGCCGAGGCTGAAAAGGAATTAAGGTTCAGTTCGCATATCTTACAGGGGCACAGATCCGATGGTAGGACTATACATATGATATTTCCGTGCAGATATTCTGCTTCATCATATGATGAAAGATGAGTGGAACAGAGAAAAATTCTCTCTGGCACCGGGATTTGAACTCAGGTCTTCAGCTCTACGTACTGATTCTCTATCCACTAAGCCATACCGGATTCTCATCCCGATGTCAGATCGAATCCTCTCAGTTTAAGTTCTTGGGTTCCCTCTAGTGGCCTAGCCTCATGCACTGCGTCATAGATGTATGACAGTGGGACCATGTCCACACACATGTGCAGAGGTGCACTCGTTATGAGTGACTAAGTGGCCGGGAATGCAGTGCATGAGGGTAGATCACTAGAGGGAACCCAAGAGGTGGAACTTAAACTGGGAGGATTCGATCCGACATCGGGATGGGAATCCGATGTGGCTTAGTGGATAGAGCGTCAGCACGTAGAGCTGAAAATCCAGGTTCAAATCCTTGATGCCGGAGAGAATTTTTCTCTGTTCCACTCATCTTTCATCGTAAGAGGGATGTATTGGAAGGAATAGTGAACGGGGAAAAAAGTCTGGGGCAGAAGAAGATATCAGATAATTGACAACATCATATATGGATCGTATGTGGAGACGGGAAAAGAAATGAAGATGTCTTGGACGAACGCCAAATGATACCCATTCTAGATCACATACGTCAATATCAATAAGCTCCAACATGTAAATCGAATGTCAACACCATACCAAAGGTAGTCATGAATTATAATTCAAAAGGAAAAAGATCCTTAGGACATTCTAAAAACAGTGGAAAGAAGATTTTGGTAGACCGTAACAGTTCTTCAAAGAACTACAACCTGTGAGGATAATTATTATGATGATGAGGACGACGATGAGGATGATGATGTGGATACTAAGAGGAAGGTGGAAAAGAGGGAAGTTTAGAGAAAGGTTTGCAGTGAAGGACCTGACCTACTTTGGGCAGAAAACTATGAATGAATGATCCACTAAGAGTTCATTTTTAGTCCCCACTTTTACATGCCAGAGTTTGCTCAATATTAATACAGCTTCTGGAACAGTTTAAGTGAAGAAATTCATGTGAACATGAGTTCCGTTCTTAATAAATAGGATGCTATAATAATTTCAATTTTAATAAAATAAATGGTACCTAATCGTGTTATCTATGAAACAAAGATGTATTGTATATAATTCTAAAATAAATGCTTATAAAATTAGAATTCATTAAATTAAAAGAAGGCCTACGTGATTACAATATAGAATACTAGAAACCTTTCACATGAAGATATAAAAAATGCATGTTAATTTTAAACTAAATGTTGTTACTTCGTTGAGCATGAAAGAATAATTTGTGCTTTATGAACGGTTTGTTCAGATCCAGGAGAGCTTGTTCTCTTGGTACAAAATAACATTTATAGCAGATTGAAAAAATCACTTCCTTCTTCAATTCACCTTGTCCCACGCATGTGAACTACCTGCTACTTTCAGAGATACACAAGCCAATCAACAATCTTACAATATTTATACACTGTGTCCGGCTTAGAGGGATCGAGAAATAAGTGTTAATTTTAAGTATAAATAATGGTTTTATAACATAACTTTTTATATAACTTGATGTAAAAACTCTCCGAGTTTCAGAGAATGGTCAGTGCAACTCGATGTGTGCGCCTCGAGCTACCCTGAAGACATCCAAAAGGTACTCAACCTTCTGCTAAGTGTTCCGTAACATTTGTGGAGTGATTAGCGCAGCTGCATTCATAATGCGTTGTCTCAGTTTTTCCAAAGTGTCAAATGTACTATGTTGGTACAAAACACTCGTCATAAAGTCCCAGAAAAAGGTCAATGAACGTCAAGACGGGTGACATAGGTGGCCAGGCAAGGTTTCTCCTTTTCTGATCAACCTATTGTGAAAGTTTGCATTCAAGAAGCCACACACTGCTCCATAGCAAGGGATGGAGCCCCATGTTACTGAAAAACCGATTCTGGGGGGGAGATGATCAACAACAAAAGTTCTGCACATGTCCAGATACACATTCCCCTTTGATTGTAGCCTCGATGAAGGAGAATGGTCCAATGACGGAATGTTCTACTGAATGACGCCAGGCTTGTTTCCACGATAAACATTAGTGTGCATGCGCGTGAACATGCAACTGTTTTTAAACCATTGGTGCATAAACTTGGACAGTTTCTGCATCTTGTCAGATGTAAATCAAAACAATATCTTCATCTGATTTTAAATGGTGAGCATTTATTTCTCGATAGCTCTAAGCGGGACACTGTGTATTATATCTATCCATGTCTGCTTGACAGTGTTTGATAAAACCGTTTAGTGCAGCAAGTACACAATTCACAGTGAATACTTCTAAAAATTGAGAAGTAACTCATTACGTGAAACTGGTCCTATGTTCATTTTAAAGCTTTTGCTCAAAATTACGTCAGCAATAAGCTCCATAAGTGTTAATATAATTTCGTGAATCGCCCTGTCTAGGCTTAATACACATTAGTGACTCTTTAGAAGTTAATGAACGATTATTTCGTAAAGAGATTTTTTATTTCTCTGCCCAGTTTAATATACACAACAATTCAAAACTCGTACACAATAGTATTAGAAATGGTCAATAAGTCTGATTGCGAAACTAGCAGGTCCCGGATGCAATCCCGGTTGGGACAAGTTACCTGGTTGAGGTTTTTTTTTTTTTCTGGTGCGGCATCAGAAGAAGAAATAGAACTAGAGTCTCATCACCTTTGTACATGTTTCTATAGAATATTGACATCTAAAGTCATATCTACATTTACAGCCTTCAGAAGCTTAATGTGCGAGTTTATTAGTGAACTAAGTAATTGCAGATATTCACAGATGTGATATTAATGTACTGAATGTATTGATTTATTTAATTTGCATAAAGGTTGTTCATATCAGTAAAATGACAAGCTCGATTATGAACTGGTGATCAGGCAGGCATTTGCTAGACGTAGTTGTAACAGTAAGTTTTAGCCTAAAATATCTTTTAGGTCGCAGTGCAAGGCTTTTATAACCTAACATCAAGTTAGGGCTTCTGAACTCGTATAACTTACTCGTACTAGTAAAGACGAATTTACTTATCCTGCCAAAAAAGACTATTGTTTAAAATATACATTTCACTAAGTACCGGTATGTTTCGTAAAAACTGAACTGAAATATTCCAATCATCACTTGGCAGTGTTTACAGAATGAATATGTTACAATATTGATCTCTACTAGATATGGTCAACAAAGACTATGCTGAAATCTACTAGCTTAACAGTGTTAAGAATACTTTTTTTGTAAGGAAGGAATTCATTACGCCTGAAGATAAAATTATGGATTAAGATAATGATTAGTGTACTTGAATTCTGACGTGAACAAGGAATGAACTGTAAATTGTGCCTGTAGTCCTCTCATTGAGAGACATTATCCTTATGTATCTTAAGTCTATGATAGTAGCCATGCAGATTTACTTCCATTCTGAAGAAAGCCAAGCTAAGATTTTTATCGTCCTAGAAAAAGTCCATCGTCATCAAATAGGTTTGAACTCTCAAACCTCAATCTTAATGGAAATCATGTTAATCATGTGACTACTGATAATGATATGTTGATTACTGTTCCCTTTAAACAATATTTTTAGCAAATCAATTGTTTAACATTGTTTTGCTTAGGTTGTAGTAAACAATTTCCTCTCTGCAGCAAGGAGACTGGCTCTTATGTATGAGTGAATGTATATATTGAGTTAGAGAAGTACAAGTAAGACTGGAGTATCTGAACTATCAAACAAAGGGAATCTTTCCTTTTCACTTGTAACGTCCAATTAAGTATTTTCTTTGTGGACGAGAAATGAAAATCGATGGTAATTTATTGTGGTCCTGTTTTGTGATATATAATTATAATTCCCCACCATGAAGTTGTAAAAATATAGCTAAGTATAAGATTTAACAAAAAAATATATATAGATATTTCTATAAGATTCTATATTCATAAGCAATCACTTTCGTAATTCATTCATTATATACTCAAGTATAAGGTACATAACATAAATGCCATGTATATGGATTACCATGTCTCATGGTCCTAAAATCCAACTTAAATCTGTGCACATTTCAAACTATAGCTTTTCAAGGGAACTTTTCGCCTCTATGAAAGGTTGGCTTAGACTAGCAGTTATCTGTATATTGGCCTTTATTTTAATCTTACAGGGTCTTGAATTGCAAAAGATTGCACAAAATGAGTCATTACCGGTATATTATTCTAAGAGATATAATCTAAAGAGCAGGAATACTTTAATCATTCTTATTTATTCCACAATTTTGTGATTTGTTATGCATCTATTCCGGAACTAAATAAGGTTGAAATAGTTTACAGAAGAAAAAGTCGGGTTTATTATTTCTCTTTAAATGTTCTAAACCTTTCCTTCAGTGCAAGTATTTCGCCAGACAACTTACCCTTTTACAAAATAAAACATGTATTTTGTAGTACAAAAGCCAGTTGAACATATAGTAGGGTTGGGAAGTATTAAAGCACGTATGGACATTCTTTTCTTCACTATTTCATCCCTCTCAGAAGTTATTGAAGGAAAAAATCCAATGTGGTGCTAACATCGGCAAAATGCTGGATATTGTGACCACCCGAACAACATTTTATGTTCGACTTCTCCTGGGTTAACATCAGTTCTAAATGATAATATTCTTATTATATATCGGAAATTTTATCATTAAGAAGTATGTGACACTGCAGTTTCCAGATAACAGAAAAAAATATATTAAATTATAATTCATACATAGGCTATGTACATACTTATGTACTATCAGCCAAAGCCTCGCAATTAGCTTCCTATTATGCCTTAAGTCTTAGGCTTATAAGCTTGCAGCACCTCCTACGCCTAATACTATTGTAAATAATTTATCGAAATTCCATTAAGTGACATGTTGTTTCTGGCGTGATACAGTGAATGGCTATTTCAAATGCCACATGTATTAAAATGGCTGTATTTGCAAATGAGAAATAGCAACTAATATTCATTTGTAAAACATTGACACAGATAATTTTTCTCCGGAAATTAAGACTTAGCATGAAGTTCTGAACATTTGTGGTTTCTTTTCACTGGGCAGTTAAAATTTCATGTGAACATCTTTGATTGTGTAATCCCCCGAAAATCGAATGTTGTAACTAAAAGATGCATACAGTAATAGTTTTACTGAAAAACATTTAAAAGCATTTTAATTGTATCACTCATTTAGTTTTTTTTAATTGAAATGACCCATATTGTGCATTATTTGCATTCATGTGGATGAAAAGAATTCCAGTTTTATATATGGTACTGTACCCTAAAGTAATAATCATGTTTTATAGTGAAGGTTTATTTTAACTTTAATTTTATGCATAATAGAATAGATTTACTTAGCAGAGTCAACCCCTGATATACTTTCACTGTAGAGCTCTATGACTGCGACATAATTTTCTCATTATGCTTGCTTTTCACTAATACAAATTCCATTATGATATTTACAGCCTTGTAAGCATCATGCAGAAATATGGCATATATTTTAATTGTTATGTACAGTTCTGATTAAAAATGTTAAATGCACATTATTTTCAATATGAAAAATACATTAATACTGGTATATAACTTTAATTTTTCAGTCATTTCACTAGAATGAATTTATAGACAAAAAGATATTTACCATATAGTTATTGTTTACCCTTCAATATCAAGAAAATACCAGTATAAACTCACATAACTTTTTAAAATCAGTAAATAACACAACACAATTGAAGACCTGAATTGACAAACATTACAAATCCAAAATTTACCGAATTTGACTTTTTACATGACATTAAGTTATGTTGTGTTTTGTGTAGGCTACCATCCTGTAAAAAATAATATCTTAAGTCTGACTCTAAGTCTGTGTTTTTGAATCATACTTATTTACAAATGGCTTTTAGAAAATCTGGAGGTTCATTGCTGTCCTCACATAAGTACGCCTTTGGTCCCTATCCTGAGCAAGATTAATCTAGTCCCTACTATCATATCCCAACTCCCTCAAATCTATTTTAAAATTATCCTCCTCTAAGGTCTGTTTCTCTCAGGTCTCCCAACTAACACTCTATATGCATTTCTAGATTCATCCATATGTGCTACATGCCCTACCCATCTCAAATGTCTGGATTTAATGTTCTTATTTATCTTAGTAAGTAAGAATACAATGTGTGCAGTTTGCATTGTGTAACTTTTTTCATTCTCCTGTGACTTCATCCCTCTTCGCCCCAAATATTTTCCTAAGCACCTTATCCTTAACCTCTGTTTCTCTCTCAAAGTGAGAGTCCAAGTTTCACAATCATACAGAACAACTGGTACCGGTAATATAACTGTCTTATAAATTCAAACTTTCAGGTTTTTTGAAAACAGATTAGATGGCAAAAGCTTCTCATCCAAATAATAGCAGGTATTTTCCATATTTTATTCTGCGTTTAATTTTCTTTCGAGTATCTTTTATATCTGTTACTATTGCTCCAAGGTATTTGAATTTTTCCACCTTTTCAAAGATAAATTTCTAATTTTTATATTTCCATTTCGCACTATGTTCTGGTCATGAGACATAATCATGTGTACTTTGTTTTTGAATCATACAAATCTTTATTTCACTACTCTTATACTTCAAGCCTATGTAGTTTTCTTGCTCTTCTAAACAATTTATGTGTGGACTTACAATGTTTGTCAATTCATGTCTTCAATTAATATAAGAGCGCTTAAAAATGTTAGAAACAAGCAAAGAAGTTAAATACTTTATATATTTACACTGCTAAGCCAATCCAAGTGTTTGGTTGGCTTTTGAAAATGTAAATATTTTTGCAACTGCTTTATTTAGAATTTAAAGGTAAGTGCATTTTGTTAATACAAAATGTGAAGTTTTTTAACCTTCATTTGTTCTCACGCCATCAAAAATACTGACAGTGAATATATGACTCAGGGTTTGACTGTATTTTCACTTGCTTTCTGTACCAGGAAATGCAGACATATCTTGAATTTTCAGACAGTTTCAATTGTCAACAAAACAAAGGACAAAAATCTGCCAGTCGAACTTATGTTAACGTGAAAACATCCACATAATTTAACTCTCAAATGTCTGCAGATACTCATGGGAAAAAGAGAAAGATATGGATGGACACCTGATTTTAGACAGGGGTCACACGACAGCTGAACTGTGGTGAGAGGTGACAGACCAGTAGTGAGTGATTTCATAGTCAGAGTGCATGGTGTCTCACAGCAGCAATGGCCAAGAAAATCGGGCCTTTTGGGAGGAGTACATTGCGACCTTTTCCAATGCCAAGTACAGTTTAGTGAAAATAAAAGAAGCCTGCAAAAAACGTGGTTTCGTTATTTCCAAGAAAGGCTTCTTCTGTGTACCTAATAAGATTGGTAAAGCTCGGATGGGATTATTCCAGATTGAAAAAAGCAAGCAAATCCACCCCCCCCCCACAAACCGCACCTCTTGAGATGATACATATTAATCCCACCCGAGCTTTACCAGTCTTATTAGGTACACAAAAGATGCCTTTCTTGGAAATAACGAAACCACGTTTTTGCAGGCTTCTTTTATTTTCACTAAACTGTACTTGGCATTGGAAAGGGTCGTAATGTACCCCTCCCAAAAAGGCTCGATTTTCTTGCCTATTGCTGCTATGAGACACCGTGCATTCTGATTATGAAATCACTCACTACTGGTCTGTCACCTCTCACCACAGTTCAGCTGTTGTGTGACTCCTGACGCATATGACATCATTCAAAATTAGTTTCCAGAGATCGGAAACAACCCTCTATAGTCCCAAATGAATACTTTTTTCAGAAAAAAAAAAATTTCCCCTACATTTTAACATTGTTTCACTCAGTAAGTATTAGTACTATCCATACAATTCTGGTTTTTACTCATATCATTAGAGACACTGGTAAGGGATGATTATTATCCCTTTGCAGTTGTTAAATAAAATATATGGTTTTTCTTGCAAATTAAATACAAAGATTAACACGTATCGTTATTTCCTGCCATTCAAACCAGTGCATGTGTGTATTCTTAGGTGAGCCAGCGATGTGCTGTTGCCAAACTAAGTTTAGTCTAATTTATAATTAACAATGCACTTAATTACAGAACACATAATGGGTTTTTTATTTATTTTAATGTATTCTGTTTCGCTTCAATTTCCACAGTTATATCACTTCCATTCTGTATATTGTCATATTGTAATCTAATTAATTTTTCTCTTAAGTAGCAGTCAGCATTCAAATGTTTTTGACTGAAATTTATTATGATATAAATCAGTATTTTATTTAATACGCTACATTGTGAGAAATCGAGTCAGTAATAAGATTCATATAGGCCTAGTACCCTTGTCATTAATGGCCTGAACCCTCCATGCTCTCATACACCTTCATGAATCTATACTCGTCTTCAGAGTAGGAAGTTTCTATATCTATGGCAATACTGAAATGTCTTGACTTCCTTCCCTAAGACCAATAGTGTCTTCCTAAAATGAGTTGAGTATCAGTAAGCCCCTGCTTTATCATCGTGGATGTGTGTACCAACATCATGACATGACGGAGACAAGACTAAAATTTACTGGCATTGTAGTCAACGTAAAATTTGTAGTGCTCTTATTACTACTAACAACAACTTCATAAGGGTCATTCCACAGCAACTCACGTCACATTAAGATACATTTATGAACCCATTAGATAAACTAAAACAAAAAATAAAGTTTTTTTGGATCATTTATTGCATTTAGGAACATTCTTCATGGCAGTAACCAGTAATCGGGAATATAATTATTTGTGATTTAGATGAAATAGCCATGAAGAATGTTCCCAAATGCAATAAATACGCCAAAAAAGCTTTATTTTTTTGTTTTAGTATATCTAATGAGTTTCTTAAATGTGTCTGAATGTAACGTGAGTTACTGTGGAATGACCCTTTATATGTGGTGTTAAGCAGTGGTATCATTCTAATTTATTTTACACAACCAGTTCTCTCCACTAACAGTAATAACCATACACTGCAAAATTTTAATATAAAACATATTGAATATGGTAATAATAAGCAGCTACAAATAAAGGAAAAACTGCAATCCAACATGCTATTGCAGAATTATAAGAGTAAATTAGAAACTCACAAATGCTGATTCGTGTCACAAAGAAGTGGCATACAGAATATTCACAACACCAACTAACTAGCTTTGAATATCTCACTACACCTACTTATTATTTGAAACATCCTAAAATGCATCTGCACATGCACTTATACTCTCTGTATCAAGTTAATTGAACATTAAATGTTCATCACATTACCGCCAATTCATAGAAACACCACATTGTATTTTCGGTTCTGAAAAAGTACAATATGGTATTGCCACGAAATGGCAGGAGAGAATGTTTCTGTAAAAGATGAATGCTGTACTGAACATTTAGCAATTTTACTTCTCACTTTCGGAAACATCAAGCACTGTATCATATATTTTACTTTTCTTAGACATGTTGCTACCACCGCTACTGAAGAGAGCCTGAAATGCTATAACACTTTATTACACTACACTGAAGGCTATCTGCGAATTAGATTCAAACATAAGCAGAGCTTAAGGTCTAAATGGTACCGAAGGCTACATCACTTCGAGCTATATTGTCATTTGTTTTTACATTATGTTTTCTGTAATATTAAAGAGCTCAAGTTCGTGTTAAATTAATGTTTTCCCAAAACGTTCTCGGGCTTCCAGCCAGATAATAAGTTGGTGCATCACTAACTTATTACCTGGCTGGAAGCCTGAGAACGTTTTGAATTATTACATCGCCAGAAAAGCTTCAGCAGTTATTTTAATGTTTTTCCGTTCTGTAAAAAACATACCAAATATTTAAATATTTTAAACTTAAAACTTTTTTAACAACCATTTCTACAAACTGTGACAAATTTAACAAGAGGTTCGGGAGAACCAGTACGAAACAGCTGAATGACACCACTGGTGTTATGGGATGGCACAGAGAAGCACTTATATTGTACTGATGAAGCAGTGATAGAAGTCAAGCATAACTTGAATCGTATTAAGGCAAAGACAGGAACAATGTCCAATGAAACTCCGTTATCTGTTTAGACTGCAACTGTTGGGGACTTCTGCAGAAGAAGTATCAATGGATGCCAGAGTGCAGAGGTTTGGAACAAACGATTAACTGCCAAATTCACGAGTGGCTTCCAAATCCAAGTATAATAAATGAGTTATTCATAACAGATAGTACATATGACTGTACAACAAGAGGCCAACAGTTTCTGTTATTTGAACTCAGGACAGAATTATCAGAATCGAATTTTAATGTTTGCCTGTGACGATAGCATAGGGGTTCTATGATCGTGTGATATGATATTTTCTGATGAAACTTTCAAGACTATATCCTAATCCTTCGCCCTTTTCTTCACAATACACGGGAACTATCTTGGCTTTGTGTTCACCCTTGTATTTCGTTTAGAACTCGCCTCACACAAGATACTTATTTCATACTTTGAGCAGATCAAGAACCAATGTGCTGATCTTGAAGTTCCAGTTCATTTCAAGAGCTAACTATAATGTTGGATTATGAATTGGCAAACGTGAATACCGCCAGATGATCGTCCCAGGAACCGATAGTAAAGGTTGTTTATTTCATTACAATCAATCAAATGATCTGGATGTGTTTGTGACCATCGTCTTAGAAGACTTTATGATCAGGTTGATAACTCTGTTCGCAAAGATGTTACTCTTATGGCTCTGCCACTTATCCCTTTTGAAGATATACAAAACGTCTCTGCAGAGGTGAGTGGCCAAATTGATGAATGTATTGACGATATAGTTACACAACTCTGGAAGGCATGCAGTGAATAATGTGATTTAAGGATGACACAACCACTTTCAATATCTAATGGTAGTACATCATGCTTCCATTTGGAGATTCCTGTAGTGTCTAAAGCAAGAAGAAAATGAAATCTGGACACAAATCACATAAGCAAGAGGGGGAGGGAGGTATACAAAAATTATTAAAGAGCCTGTCAATAAAATATATATTACAAACCGAAGACAAACTACCTACTACAAATGGTGAGAAATTACAATATAGGGTGATTCACGAAGTTTCACCGCCTCTTAGGGAGAGCCCTCCTGAGGTCAAATGGAGCAAAAAATGTAAAAATAAAAAAAATAGGGTCTGACTTATAGTTAAGTCGCTACAGGTTATTGAAAATCTGAAAGTAGAGGCAAAATTTAATAATATCACTACAGAAAACACAAAAAATGGATACAGTTCCCACTCTTGTAATTGCTTACTTGTTATAAACTTCATTCAGCTCATCAAATCTTAGTTTTATAAGAGATTTTCAAACGTGTCTCCTTCTACCTACACACACTTGGTCGTATGCTTAGAATAGCATGTGTCACTTTCCTTAACTTATAAGGGCTGTTCCTGATGATTTCTGCAGTGTCCATAATGCGCACAGTCAATTCTTCATGTGTGTTTACCTTAATCTGGTACACAAAATCCTTCACCCACCCCCATAAGCAATAATCAAAAGGTGTCAAATCTGGGGACTTGTCTGACCAGGGATGATGACCTCCACGACCAATCCAACAGTGTGGTTTTAGGGTTAATATCTGCTCATTCATGTAAGTTATTAATGCCATCCTGTGTGAACTGTAACTCATCAGTTAACATATTACAGTGGTAAAACTCTACCATTTCCATTTAACCAGGTGCAGAACTCGACCGTGGGCTTGATTTTGTGGCTCTAAATGTTGCACTTCTTTAAGATGATACATATGCAGTTCATTTACACGGAGTGTCCTTTGACCAACACCGACCCACTGACCTACACGTCTTGTGGTTCGAGTACTGCATTGTACAGCATTGAGAATATTCTCTTCTTCTGCTGCATCATGTTGTTGACGCCTTTCATACTGGATACGAATATTGGGGAGTGAACAGTTTGTCTTAGTGTGTTAAATGTTCCACTAATAGTCTTAGGATTCACAATCCTACAATTAGGATAACAGCAGTGATATTCTGCTGCAGCAGCTGTTGCATTCCCCTTACACACACCATAAATAAATACTACATCGGCATATTCCTCAGTTGTAAATTTATACGGCACCTTGAGGCAATTAACAAGCTGCTAACTCCACAATGTATGACTGTCAACGGAACATGCGTCAAATGACTCTTCATGCATTGCAAAATAAGTGCACTGACATTTGAGAGCTCTATTCACATCAACACGTTTATAAAATCAATTATTATTCTTGAATTATGTGAAATAGGAAAAATCTTTATTCAGAAAATACATTCCAAATCACTTCAGGAAAATGCTTCATTAATGGCAGTAAAACTTCCTGAATCATCCTGTATGTATAAAGAGTATGGGGAAATATTGTCATACTTCAGAATTAGAAGGATTGGCTATTATCTTAAAAATGAAGCACTGCCAGAAGAACAATAGTGTACATTTTATATAATACCAGTATCCAATAAAATAAATTAGAAATATTTTGAAATGGAATTTTGTCTTTAGCATATTTTGATGTGAACATTTTACATCATGAACAGTTTGACTTCATGGAAATTATGGCATATGGACATTTCATCTTATAGACAATTTAAAATGGAAGAAAATGAAAACAATAAGGTAATTCACTATGAGGAGAATTAATAAATGAATATCCTGTAATTTAAATAAAATTAAACAAATAAAGTAAAAGTTTAAAAAGAGAAAAACTTTCAGCATAATATGTATTACAAAAATTGGCATCGTATCACCTACTTTAAATAATAACAATGGTATTCACAAAAGCATATTAAATAATGGAGAAGGGAGTGAGTCGTCAGGGCATATCTAAACACTCTGATATTATATATTTAACCATCAGGTGACACGGTTTGCAATTGAAGCAAACACGTGCATGCAGACAGACATATATTTTCGTAATGTAGTAAGTACCCCTATGTGACAATGTGAACCTGTGTATCTGATAATGCAAGGTATGTCTACACTGAGCTCGATTATATGGTGCCTGTGAGCAATGTATGAGTACCTGGGACGATTTAATATTAAAAGAATAAATATAGCTGAACTTACCGTCTATACCGTGACATTTTATATTATTGCAAATTCATTATTATAAATCAAAGGCTAGTTATACACAGTTCAAATTTCAATAACATCACGACAATACATAGTCTTCATACGTAGTGATGTATTTTTAAGAAACAGAATGGTGAAAATGTGCTTTAAATTGTAATTGATGAGTGGCAAACTCGGGTAGCCTTTACTATTAGTCGGTAGCCATTTATGCCCTTCTTCATTTAACTATGAATTCATTTATAATCATATTTTGGTAGATTAATAAACAGTATTCTAGTGTACAAGAATAACATTTCCGTACTTACACTCTTACCCGATCTCTGACGTCACTCATCTTGCTCATGACAAGAATGCATAAACAACCAATTCATGCATGAAAGTCATAACAACCTACCGACTAATATTGAAGGTAATCCACAAATTTTCAGAATGCAAAAACTGGCAGCTAGGGCCTAATGTAGTTACATGTCCATAGGACGTTAACTTAGTTATAGGCTCGAACTTCGTTCATAAACGAAACCCACTGCGTGGCTTCCCAAATATAACTCATCTTCCACTCAATAACTTAATACAACATTTTAAGTCATACACGACAAAATTTCACATCACTTAACAGAATATGTAATCGTTTTCAGTTATGGTACCAGAAGAAATAAGATTAGTGCTTCAATTTAGAGATCTTTCCTGATAACTGTGGAGAACACCTTAAAAGTATTTAGAGAATACAAGTACACTCATGCTGTTATATCTGTGGAAGGATGCAAATTATTATTAGAATCCACGATTTAGTACATAGAAAGTTACATTATGTATCAAGACAAAATGATTTGATACACTTCAACTGAAAAATAAATACTAAAAGCTAAAAAAAAGTATAGGCCTACGCAACACCATGGTATACAAATTGTAAATTAATTTAAAGAAACATGGTGAAACATTTTAATTTTTAATACGATACTAAATTTAGGGCACTCAAAGAATGGCTCTGACAGTTCTATGAAATTAGGAAAAAGAAAGTTTAGGAATTTGATCTGCCTGTACCATTCCTGTACCATTACAGGATTTTATTTATGACCTCAAAAATGCTGGCATGAAAATTTGTTACCTGCCTCACAGTGAATCAGCTCCAGTTGAAAAAGACAGGGCACGGCTCTAAATTACGAGGAAAAAGAAGAAGAAGATTTACGTTATCACGGCAACTACTGTAATTCTACAGAACAGAAGAATGTGCTTCAATCACCTTAGGTGTACCGAAGTACATAATACACGTCTGTTATGTGGTTATTATTTCTGTCTCTTGAAAGTTTTAATTTGTATTATGGCTAATATTAAGTACAGAATAGTATTTATGTATCGTGCAGCTTATTCATATAAGTACACCTTAGACAAAAGACTAGACAGTATAAAGTTTCCAGCAGTTAAAAGTAGCAGTGGTCAGTGTTTGTTGACTACAATATGGAGAACTGTCAGAGCCATTCTATTGGCATTCCCATTGTGAGCTCTTTCCTTACTTATGCCTTTATGACATGGTTATGGTTAATGTGATAGTAAGTTATATTATATTAATGTATTTAATCTTTTTTAATTAAATGTCATATGAGAATGCATATGCAGTTTCTTATAACCTTTCATGTGAAGTTCTTTTTTAAGTTCAACAATGGTAAATCTGTTCATATTTTATAAAGAAATAAGTCTAATCATTGGAAGATTTTCTTTTGAGTATTTTCACTTGAGTAAATACGTCTCAAAAGTACAATTTTGAAACTTGCAGCTTCATCTTCATATTATTAGAAAGGACGCCCTTGAAAGAGTTCATTATACTGTACATTACTACCACATTTAACTGGGTAATCTAAAATATTTGAAGAAGATTGTTGTTTAACACTCCTCTTTATTCAAATACGGTACAGGTAGTTTAATGTCGAACAGTATACTGCAATAGTTAGTACTTGTTATATTTTCAAGAAATTTGTTCCCTCGTCAACCACACTAAGATGTATCTCCAAAAAAGTCGTCTTAGGCATATTTAAAAGAACCACCGTAACAAAGATCAAAAGGAAAAGAGTTCAAAACGAGGGATATTTACAGAAAGTGACATATTAAAGAAAACCTTTTCCTTTCTCTGTTTAATACTACAGTTTGTATGGAGAAAGAAAGACAAATTTTAGCACGTGCTTTCCAATCACACTCTCTCTCACTGCACTCTGCTTTAAGGTCATCAGTAGCAAACAGAACGTCTAGTAGCCTATCTTATTCTTATAAGTAATAACAACACTGCAATATTTTAGGCTGTCATGGAAAGGGGCATAGTTTTTGGCTCTTTCCTAAGTACCACATGGGTACACTCCACTACGTGAGGGTAATTTAGATGGAATGTCAACACTGCTCCTTTTTTATTATTTTTAGATAGTTAACTATCAAATACTACGTTATTTACCGTCAATGGAATTGGTGATAGCGAGATGGTATTTTAGAGAGATGAGGCCGAGATTCACCATACATTTCCTGAAATTAGCCCTACAGTTGGGGAAAACGTCGGAAAAAACCCCAGCCAGACAAACAGCCCAAACTGGAATCGAACTCTCGCTCAAGCACAGCTCAAGATCAGCAGACAAATATGCCTGACGCTTGAGCTGTATCAGTGGCTATGCTGTTCTCGGCGCATTTGTTAAATGTGAGGTACTTTCTCTCACCATACGGACTGTAGACTTACTGATCTTAGTTTCTCCTATTTGTAGCTAATAGACAATAATGTATATTTCCATCTCAGTGTGAGCAAATTATCACCTACATTTCCACGGAGGTCATACTTACTGGAGTTCAAACAAAGAAGCAATTTCACAGCCCTCTAATATAAAATGAATTGAAGCAATTAAGCACACAGGGAATGGAGATGATAACAGCCCTACCATTTCATTCCATGATTAGAGTAAACGAGACAGAAACAATGTCAGTCATGTAATTCTTTTTATTTATATGTTATAAGAAGATGTTTTCTATATACTTATGTAGAGTAATGCCTTAGAAACTATACTGTACAAGAATTAATTTCAATATGAACTAAGAATTTTGTTTTAAATGTGTTATTTGTCAAGTACAAGGTATTCAATGAAATCCAAAAAATCGTCGTACTGTTTTATATTTGACTTGTATTTCTCTGTCAGAAGCCACAAAACACTGTGAAAGGACAGGTGTATTTGTCTATAAATATACCAGGTGTTTCAGACTAACAGGGTCAAAATGATATAGATGATAAATAGGTCCAACATGGGTATTTTGAGATAGGGAACCAGTGGTCGGAAATGCCATCTCAATGCTCCATAAGCTCTTAAATTCTCAGGTGAATACTGTAATAAGTGTGTGGAACATTTCCTTAAGCTGCTTTATTTTCAAAATGTTTTAAAACTCATAGCAACTGTTCGAAATGACATTCATTAACCAGAAAAATGTAGTACAATGACGCAAGAAATTCTGCAGCACTCCAAAATATCTCTGGTGTTTGTTGTACGACAAGACAGGCAGCTAGGATTCTAGCAACCAATTCCTCGTCAATTTCAACTAGAGTTTCGTAAATTAGGGATTTGATGTGCCCACAAGGGAAAAGTCCAGAGGTGTGAGGTCTGGTGATGGCCAAGTGTGGAAGTTCCAACATTTGAAGAATATCACATCCAGATGACGGCGTGTGTTGTTTTGAAAGCTGTATTCAAACTTTGACATGACAGGCATATTAGCAGGTTTGCATATCCATCAGGCACTAACCCAGAAGTTTAGCGTTTAATTAATACCTTAAGATGGCATCTCTAACCATTGGTTTCCTATCTCGAAATATTCATGTTAGATCCTATATCATCTGTATCGTTTTGACTATTAATCTGAAACACTTGGTATATAATACGAATATTCACTAAAGGCATCAAAGAGACCCCTCACATTTCAGGAAACTTAACTTGTGCTTTTCTCACCACATCTGCATTTTCACTATAGCCTATTACTACAAGCAGAAAAAGTAATACAATACAATTTGGAATAAATATCCACTCATCTCTTTATTTCATAGGAAAGTATTTAAAATAGAGTAAAAGGTTGCGACATTTATTTAACGTAGGAAAGTGAACCATAAATGTTGCATATTATAGCCCTACATTACTTACATACCTACAAGCCGCTTATTAAAATATTTAATTAATGAAAATTTATTAATCCGGTAGTAAGTTTTAACTGAAATGCTTCATGTAGTAATATACAGTAAGTTAATTTTGAAATGTATAAACTAATTTCCACAGTCACATATTTGTAACATATTATCACCTAATTTATTTTTTCTACACGTTTTCCCTTTAGAGTTCTGTAAGGCATATTTAAAAAACATATTCCAATTTGTCATAAATAATAAAGTCACTGCAAGTTCAATATTATTACATTCTTACAAGATTACAAAAAATATTTTCAGCTGCTTCACCACATTTTCATATCCCACACAGGTATTTTATTATATTCGAACCCAAATTTCTGTGTTTACTTATCACAATAGTCTGCCGTCAATGCTCTGACCCAGTCCTTCATGACTGTCTTCAAGATTGAACGTTGAATTTTGTTCCACTGTATGTTATTTGCTGTTACTTGAAATTTTTCCTGTCTGTAGTTCAAATGAAAACCATGTGACCTGTCAGGTTCAAGAGAACAGTTTTTTTTTTTTGGGAGGGTGGCACTATGGTCCATTCCTGCAACCTAAAAGATCTATTATGCTTACCCTCGGGCTAGCCATATTTCCAACCCACACCAGCTGACAACACTAAGATTTGCTGCATATGTAGATTTCGAGCAGGCAACCCTCAACCATTCTTAGACCAACCCCTTCCATGCGTCGCCAGCTAGTGTTCGGGGAATGATGTGGAATGATAGTGGAATGGAGACTGGACGAAATGTTGATATGTAATATGCAGAAAAAGGATAACCTCGAGAAAAATGTCAACTGCGACCTCGTCTGCCACAAGTGTCACTACGTATTTTTGAAATGAAAAATTCCCAGCCTGTTAAATACATATTACAGTATATATTCAAGTTAATAAAGTGCAAGGTTCAAACTGCTATTTAACACAAAAATGTCTTTTTATTTCCAATGCAACTCAGAACTTGACAAAAGGTCATTCTCTTAATACATACAATATATAAACAAAGGTCTGAAATAAAAACAGTAAGTAATAAATAACAAATTGTGTTAAGGAGAAAGTTTTGAAGATGAGAATTGTCCTTGCTTTCTTGCATATTTCAAAGTGAGCAAAGAGGGCTATCCCGAATGCCAAGTCTGTGTAAAAGATAGGTAAGGCTATCGTACCCTGCAACTATTGTGACATGTGCAGCTGCCATGTATCTTGGATTCATTGGAGCATTATCAGTTATAATTTTCCATGATTTGTCCTTTGTTCGTTCCATTCATGGAAGAATATAGCTGATGATAAAATATAAGTGGTAAGAAAAATGTATTAAAAGATGAAAACAAATTAACGGTTTTCCAATTGGACTTGTTTCATTGATTTTTCGTCATGCCCGTCATTGTACAATACATCTTTGTGACGTTCTTGGCCTTCATAAGAACTTCTGGAGTAGGTTCAAACTTGCTGACATTTTCTTGACAATGATGATCGAAAAGAGTGTACCATTCAGCCCCAAATATGCTGTGAAAGAAATTTTATTTTTATTGATCATAGAGAAAACCCTCACTTGCAATGTATTTGAGTGGGACAGGACAAGAACAGCTTCAGCTACCTTTGAATCATGGAAGTCAAAAGAAACATCTGCTATTTCTTTTGAGAACAAGAAATCTCAAACTTTGTCCATTCGACGAAGCTAGAAACTATAAAAATGCTTGTAAATACTTGTTAGAAAACTGTAGTTCACACAGAAAGTGTTGTAAATGTTCCCTGTTCTCTTTCAAACCCATGTTTACACATTTGGACATATTCCGTTATATGCTCTCATGTAAGTAATACAAATATCACGAGGTCACCACAGAGTTGATTGTTGTACATAACCAACATATCATGTCTTAAAAATCAGACACAGCTTCATAATTGGTATTGTAAATTGGTAATAAATATTTAAATTCTCAGTACTGGAACTTTATGCATACCCTATTACTCTCTACACGAAATACAGAGCGTTCGCCTACGGGTGAGGCCAGGAAAGCGGCATGTACTGATACGCCGCTTTGTGCGCGCAGTTGTTGAGACATGCTCGACAATCAAGGTCGACAAGTTATCAGTTGTGAGCCAGATATTGCAGTATTTAACACGTACAGTGCAGTTCCTTGACACAGCTGCTTAAATATTCAGCATGTGTGTAAAATTGGTTAACAATGCAAACGCAAAATTCACGCTTGAACAGAGAGTATTTATGTATGATGCATATGTGAAAATAGAGTCATGTAGAGAGGTGCGTAGGCAATTTGAAGTGAAATATCCAGGTGCTCCAATTCAGGGTAGAGAAACTGTTAGACGTCTTGTTAACAAATTAAGGACAACAGGGTCGATAAATGCTACAATTCCTAAGCGAAAACGAAGAGTATTGACAGGAGAAAAAATTGATGAAATCAGTGCATCATTTACACGCTCTCCTAATAAATCTCTAAGACGTGTTTCACAGGAAGTTAGTGTTTCAAAAACATCAGTCTTTACTGCTGCCAAACTTTTAAAATTAAAACTCTACAAAGTATAGTATAGAAAGCAGAAGCTTATGGATAGACGATTCCCGCAAGCGACACCGCAAGCAGGCCGCTTTCCTGGCCCCACCCGTCAAAATATTAGAAGTGAATTAGAATGTCATATGAATCGCAGACACTTTTTCTTCACTTTGAAGGAAACCTTGTAACTATGACACGTCATATAGGTACTGTAACAAATCCGAAAGTGGTTTCGGTTCTTTTCCATTCTTACAAAATTTATTCCTTTAATAAGGGACATCAAGGATCAAGTAATCGCAAACTATAAAAGTTCCAGTAACTTAAAAAAAAAATAAACTCATACCATAATTAATAATAAGAACTTACGATGCAGGAATCAAAACATTGGCACCAAACTATTTTGAAGAGGGATACATTTTTTTAAAGACAAATGTATGAATACAGGAAGTGAACATACATACATACATACATACATACATACATTTGATAACCTTTACATATGCGGTTTTTTTTTTTTTGCATACCACTCAGGATGGATTGTAGCATTGTCCTTAATAGTGTTTAGTGTAGTGATTACAATCCCAGCAGTTGGATCCAAGGTTCGCAGATTCAAATATGGACAAAGGCAATGAATTTCTAAGTCCTTGGCACAGCTTCCTCTGGGAAGATAGTAAAGTTATGGGGGTCCCTGACAGAAGACTCCAGAAAAAATTTTTCTGACATTTCTCGCCCACATTTAATAACCTTTGTACTTGGAAATGGCACTAAGTCTATTACTTTTACTATTACTACTATTTTGTTAATGCACCTCGTACTTAGCTCAAAATACCTTTCTAATTTGATATTTATATTGAATGATTTCAACTAACACGCAAACATTCTCATGGGGGCAGATAAAAAAGTTAATTTCTTTTCTTCCATGATATTAATAATATAAAAAAGTGCTTATACAAATTTTGGCCACTCGAGCACAATTACGAGATCCCCCAAGAAAGTAAGTTTCCCTTGGGTCGTTTACAGAAAAAAAACATAATTTCATGGAAAGATTTATTGGAACAGATACAGATATTGTTGCACTATTTTTCAACATATTCTCCACCGAATATGAGACATCTGTCATACCACTGAATCAACTTTTGTGTCCTTGTGTCATGTAAGCAGGGTGCGCATTAAGATTTCTGATAAGAGGGGGGATAGAATCCTACATAGGGAACACCAGACAATATTATTATTATTATTATTCTCATTAGATATGGCTTAACACTTGATCGAACTGAGTTGCTTGTCTTGCATCGAGTAATTCCTAAGTTATTGACTGTTGTCAGTTTGCCGGTGATGATAATACATCAATATTATTTTCTTTGCTTACTTTATACATTATAAAGTATACTTTATTAGAACAATTATATTTTGTGAGAGGGGATAGAATTATCCCTGACAGGGATGTTAATATGAATTTATGAGGGGGGAGGGGAAACTTTTCAACAGAGCGGGAAATCCCCTCATCCCCCCGTTAATTCGCACCCTGCGTGTAAGTCTGTCTGCCACCTGCGATCGGAACCAGTGTGTGACAGCCATCTGCACCTCTCTGTCGATCCCACAGTATGAGAAATCTCTCAATTCCGGTGGGGAATGTGTTGAAAAATAGCTCAACAATTGCTGCATCTGTTCGGATAAATCTTTCCATGAAATTATGTTTTCTTTCTGTAAACGGCCCAAGAGAAACTAACTTTCTGGGGGCCCTCGTAATTGTGCTCGAGAGGCCAAAATTTACATAAGCACTTGTTTTGACATTAGTAACATGGTGGAAGAAAAAAAAAACTTTTTTATCTCCCCCCATGAGAATGTTTGCTTGTAAGGTCTGAGCACCAATTAAATTGATTAAGTATGTTCCATTGATTGACTGACTGAATATAAAATGAACTGTTTTTATCAACAAAGTGAACTAACGGATTTAGTAACAAGTTTCACTGATGCTTGAAAATAAGATGGAACAGAAGAAATCATTTAGCAGACTGAGGAATTCCAGTAACGTAGAAACATGATGATCTTCCATTATTAGAAACAACAGTTTGAAAACATAACTTTTTTTTATCAGTTATCTTCTAATCAATGAAACTTGGTTTAATAATATTGGTACACAAATAATGTAGGAATTTTCAACATTTGAAATGAAAACATGCAGCCAGAGATGAGTTTTCTATGTGTATGTTTATTCTAAACTTCTTGTATACTACTATACAGTACCAAATAATACAATTATTGTTACTTCAATTAGAATCATGACGAGTCAATAATGAAATTTTTTTATGGAAAATCGAACTACTTCTTGACATCCTGTGTTTGACAGTTATCCTTGTCCTATAAATAAAAAACCTTGAGTCTAAACAATGAATTTACTTAATCTTTGTTAAATAACGATTATGTCAGCTTACTGTATGAAAAGAGACTGTACACACTGTATATTTATATTGTCATTATACTGTACTTTAATTTCAGTGTCTTTAACTGCAACATTTCTGGACAGCGAATCAAACTTAAACTTGGGGTGAAAGCTACAGAACTGAGGTGTAGAAAAGTCAGACTAGAAAGATTTAACTAGGTTTCATTTCAAATTAATGTCAAAACAAAAAGCTTCTTTTGGAAAGCAGCCGACAAATCTTGCACGGCATACTCAATACAATAGTAATTACTATTCTCACATCATCACCTCTGCAGCTCTCTCCCAAGGTTCTTAATTTAATAGTTTAATATTATATTAATATATTCATGGTTTATACTTACATACGATTGTGATCATTTTTGTAAGCAAATATAATGTAAGTTTATCAAGACATAATTCCGAGTTTTAATTTGTACATAAATTAGACTGTAGCTATTCAATTATCCCAGCCATCCAAGGCAATATAGGCAGTGACTTTTATGTGATGAAGACTGGGTTCAGATTCGTAAAAAAACTAAGACTTGTCACAGAAATAATGTACCTCCTCACTTCGGTACTCTTATATTTTCCCTGTAATGGGAAATCCTAGAAAATATTGTAATGCAAGAAAGCAAATGAATGGCTGATCATGACAACAAACTTTTTCCTACGCTGTATGTTCATATAATACCATTAAACAAGACTTTTGACATTTGGCTTTTGTAGATACAGTTTAAGAATTCTTCAATGACAGCTTGTATTCGTGTTCTCTGTCAGGCGTTTCTCCACCACAGTGTATTTTTTTAGTTGGTTATTTTACGACGCTTTATCAACTGCTACCACTGTTCACTTTAAGTTCAACTCTTCCTTAATTGCGATCTTCTTCAGTTACTTGAATCACTAACGATCACTGTTCACTTATTCCAACTAATCTAAGTGAAAATATTACTGCTGCATTATTTTCTACAATTACACTTCATTTCCACTCTCACTTTTCTTATTAAATTTGGTTCGCTACTTACTTTTAATCACTGCCTGGCTATTATTCCCTCACCTTTCCGTATTTTTTATTATTTTCCCTTATTACAGTTCCTACTTTCACTATCACTTTCCAGACACCATCACCATTTTTACTTTATCACTTTACTTATGTTTCGTTTTCCTTTGACAGTGTTTTGCTACTTAAGCACCAACCTCTCAACTTATAACTTTTCTGTCCCTTACTTCTTCCCATTGATGTACTCCTATCTGTTGGCACTATCTTTACTTCTGCCCACGCCTCTCTGGAGAATCTTATTTTCTTATCTCACTCTCTTTCTCTTCCTTCAATTTCCTTTGTAACTGCTGACCCAGATTCCTCCTTCCTACTGGTTTCACTGACCCCTTTTTTTTTTGCTGCTCTCAGCTCCTCTTGGACTGATGTCGGTTATTCCATGTCTACATGATGACATCATCACCTTCTTTGTCCATTTGTCTCCTTTCCTCCTCGGCAGCTTGCTGACGTCATCCCCGTCTGCTGCTCTTGCTATGCTTTGCATTTTTTCCTTGGTCCCTGTCCTCACTTCCTGGTTGCCGAAATCCACTGTTGTACTTCATCAGTTACTTTTCTTTCCTGTGTAATGACCTCTCTTTCTTCTAGTTTTTCAACCAGTTCTCCCATCATATGTTTAAATACAATATTCCTTATATCCTCTTTCAGATCTCTTCTCCTCTTTTCATTTACATTTGTCACTCCCTCTGCATGATACAAATTTTCTAAGCAGAATTTCACATTAAACTCTCCCCATTTATCTTCAATTTGTCTCTGTATGATTTAATAAAATGACAATTTTTTCTTGCAGCCTTCATAAAAGGAATCAATATTCTTCTCCTGCGTCTTAGTCATATTCAAAATCGTGTTCCTACCTAATATTTGAATTTTTTAAGTTCATTCCTTTGCTCAAAATTTTTTCCTTTGTCATTAAACTTGAGAATTTCACCAGAATCGGTCTGTTATCAAGACCTTTCCCTAACCTGTATGCTTCTTGTAGGTATTTACCCACCACTCATATTAATCTTGAACCAATCCCAGCATACTTTCATTAGTCTCGTATGTTTCCAATGCATGTTCCTTCCTCCTTTCCTCGATTTAAAAAAAATAACGAATTCTTTCTTCTCTGATCATATTCTAGATATTTCACTTTACTTTTCATTTTGTCGTTTTCCCTCAGGAGAGTTTCCATCTTCTTGTAGATCTCTTCGATTCTGCTTCTAAGTTTATTACTGATCAACTGTATCCTTCAGTATTTGCCATTATTACACTGTTACATGATGTCATGGGTCAATGCCTTTACTATACTGCTTCCCCACCGCCAGAGTTCCTTAACACACTTCTATACTGTTCCACTGCTTGCTGTGGACTGATTTGTAAGAACTCATAAAAGCCTCATATTCAACTCTCCAATTCGGAAATATAAATATAGTACAAAGTACAGTGATGGGAAAGACCTTGTTTCCAATGTTAAGCAAGAATCAAAATGAAAATAAATAAAATATGTTGTTATCTAATGCTGAACTTTGACAATGAAGCCATTAGCGCTCTTGCTCTCCAATATTTCTCTGTGGTGGACCCATCAGGTAGAACTTCACAGGTTTGTAGATGATCTTCAATCATTTATTCTTCTTTGTTGCATAGAGGACAATTTGGATTTGTGTAAATTCCTATTTTAATAGAATAGAATAGAATAAAATAAAATAAAATATAGACCTCAAAGAATACCGTCAGTACAGCAGTTTAGTTATTTTTATAAGCATTGATTTATATAAGCTTTAACATCAACAGTCATACCGATATCATGTGTGTAGGATCTTTGGGTATATCACAAAACCTACTGAGTACTGTTGAGATTGTTTCTATTGTCGTTTGTGCTCATTTACCTAACTGATACAGATTTTGTTTTAGGGTGTATATTTATGATTAAGGCAGTGATGAATCATGTTATGTAAATTTCCAATTCGATATTTGCCTTAATGACTGAGGGAAACCATTAAAAACTCATCAGGTTGGCTGTCAACGAAGATTGAACCCAGGATCTTCTGAATGCAAGTTTCAAACATTAGGCTACTGTCTGAGTCATGTCACTCGGTTATAGCAATTTTAATTAGCCCAGCAGAGTTTGCGCTGAGTCTCTGAGATCCAGAGCACATAGTTTACATGTTCTATGTTACTAAGTAAAAACACGGTTAAACTTCATTTACCCCCCCCCCCCCCCGAAAAAAGGACTGTATAATAACCTTTAAGATCATCTTTTTTTTTTTAATATCTAGATTGGGTCTAACAGACCCGAAGCAAGCATTTATGCTAGGAAAATATGTGCAAGCTCTGCCGGATTAATGACTTACTGAAATTCATAACTTGGCTGTTCTCGAAGTGTTCCATGCATAGACGACAATTTGCACTCAAACATTTTGTATTTTATTTTAGTAAGTTCTCTCGCCAACTAATTACCTGTATAACCCATTTTTTACATCTGAAATCATTACAACAGAATTTTACTGAACAATTAAACAAAATAAAAACATAAAAACCCGAAACTTAACCATGTTAAGAACACATGTGAAGTGTAAGTCAGTAGGCCTGCAGTAAAATGTATATGGATTTTTTTTCTTTGGAGAAAGTGAAAAAATGCAATTCTGGGTTTCGTCCTTTGTTGTTGCTGCAATTTACAGCCTGTTTTTGTTCTTGCTGCAATTTAAAGTCTGAACAGTATGGTGCCTTTGAATCCTCCATTCTTCTAATAAATCTTTCTCTATTGTATCATCACCATAACATATAAACAGCTGCCTTTCCCAGTAGCGTTACTTATTTGCCACTTGAATCGCTAGCTATATGCAGGTGCATGTCTGTCTGGCAGAAAAAGTGGCAAAGTTTCCTTACTTCTATACTGTGGTTATTATGAGTCATCTTCGTCATGCAGTACAAAAGAAATACCCAGAACTGTTGGACAACGCTATAATCTTACATGACAATGCTAGACCTCACGTAGCAGACAGAGCTAGATGTTCGGTTGTTATTTACAGTGTTGGGAATGGGATGTCTTACCACCCCTCCCCATTCTCACGATTTTAGTCCTTGTGACTTCGACCTTATTCCTTCATAAAGTAAAGAAGCCACTGCTTGGGAAAAGCTTTGCCAACACTCAAGACATTCGTAACTGCAGTTTGGCATGAGGTAACACATTAGCAAATCTCATGCAGCTGATGGTATTTTCAGTCTTCCCCATCGACAACCTAGAAGACAACTATGAAGGATGTTAAACAGGTTGTACAGACCCAGAAACAAAATTTGGGCCACCTGAATTTTCCAAGTTCCAGTTATAACATACTGTGCATGCTGTGCCAAATTTTGTTTCTGGTCTGTACAAATTATGCCAACAGGTTGTACGAGAATAAAACGATGATTTCAAGATATCATGTTTGTCCTTTTACCCTACCAAAGATTCCTGCATCCATACCCCAAGTGGTGCCAATTTTAAAAAGTACACGTCATACACTTAAAAATGTATATATTAAATTGTCTGCATTGCAGCATTTTTGACAGAAAAAAAAATAGGTGCCATGACTTATTTACATTCTGCTGTCCCCATTTTAAAGCTTGAAGCAATCGCACCATCTGGAAACTTCAATTTAAATGTCTCTAATATATCTGAACTGACATCTTGTTATCTATTATCTTTAATGCCCAGAGGACTTCCACTCTTGAAACATCCTCTTTAGTGCAAAAAGGTGCTACTGATTGGGTATTTGGCTCAGATGATGATCCTGCATTGTCATTAACATTCTCTTTTTCACTTGTAACATTAGCACAGGCACAAAAAAGTTTTTCAATGACGGTTGGGTCCATTGATTTTTAATTAAATTCACATGAATTTCACCTTTTGAATGAGATACTAGTGCTTGGTGCTCGATACTAGCTAGATCATAAGTCTTTTTACAGATTTTGCAATAAGCATTGAAATTGACAGGTCCCTTATACAACCAGTCAACAAACTAAGAGTCCAACCATTGAACTTAGTTTTCTTTGAAGCCATAATTTGTATTCTTTCGACTAATTAAAACTTGAACAAACAAAACTGAATTGAAGATACTGGAACAAATATAAATAGTCAAACTAGTGAAATAGAAAAATTATAATGTCGCCTGTTTTCTAGTCACTGAGCACCAATGAACAATGCAATATACAATCCACTAATAGTTCTGAGAAACTATTGAAACATTAAATATAACAGTAAATAAATGGAATATTTACCTACCCAAGATTGGCCAATTCTAGCTGACAGCAGTAAACAACGAAGATTTTTCTTCATGAATCTTCATTATTCATCTTATTCAGTTGTGTAATTTTTAGAGCACTACATGTCAAATTCCAGATTTTTCTGCAAACCGGAACTGATTTCCAGCATACTTTAAATAATTTCCTTGATTTCCTCATACAAATAAAAATTTCTCTGACTATCCAGGTCTATGTGAACCCTGTCTTCCCTGAATAATTTTAGTTTTAAACATTGTTTGACATTTAAAAAAATTATATTCTAATCTACGAATTTTTAAAAGCATAAAACTTTGTTAACAGTCAATTTAGATAAACAACATTTACATAAATTCTTGCTTAAAGACTTCAAATAAAATAGCCAATATTTTTAAAGGAAATGCTGAATGTTAGTAGGCCTACATAATTCCTAAATGAGTGGTTCCCAAAGTGTGGGTCGCAACCCCCTGGGGTAGGGTCATGTAAAGAACTGACGGGATCGTGAGAAGATTTATAAAATAAAACAAAAAAACGCCCTGACATATATTTATGTTGTATTTAGAAACTTAAACATAAAGTTGAACACAAAAATTAAAAAAAGATTCAGTAGTTATAAAGTAAAAAATAACCAATGTGATAAATGTGTCTGTTTTTGAGAAAGCAACTTCTCACCTAGTTCTGAGTAAAATTATCGTTGTTTTTCATTTTACACGAAATTATATTTTACGAATGAGTTTATGTACCGGTATGATAGTGTGGGGAGGAGGTCGCAAACAAAAGTCTTGCCCATAAGTGGGTTGCACCTTCAAAACGTTTGGGAACCACTGCTAAATGAATTAAATATTGAATACTAACAAAATTTACTTGTGATTCAAAAGCATCAC
Organism: Periplaneta americana; assembly: GCF_040183065.1. NCBI lineage: Eukaryota > Metazoa > Arthropoda > Insecta > Blattodea > Blattidae > Periplaneta > Periplaneta americana. The sequence continues at coordinate 71,920,207 of NC_091125.1, forward strand.
TTTATTGAACGAACTAAAAAACAAGTTTTACAATGAATCTCAGGACACTGTAAGATTAATAGAAATGAAGAAATGAAAGGGTGCACATGCTATCAACAATTTTGGTGTGGGGATTACAATTAAGACATAAAAACATACATTTGGCATCTTATAAATTCGAAACACGTATTCCTTATGTATTACAACAAATTTCTATTCTCAGCAGCGTCAATAAAAGGTTCAATCCTCAATCTAAGTTGTCAGTGGAAGACATCTCACCAAAATTACCAGAATCCACTCCATTTGTAAGAAATGTAGTGAAAAAACATTTTTATAGGCAGATTTTTCTTGAAGTATTTCTGTTTTCTTTAGGAAAATAATTTCACCAGTACCTACTCCATTTTAATCTTCATGCTATCCACAAAGTTCTCCAAAACTTGTAAAAAAAAAAAAAAAAAAATTAAAGTTATAAAGTACAGATATGATCTGATTTTACATGATAAAACTCTAATGATGGATCCTCTTAAGTATTTCCGAAACATAGAAGAAATTACAATTTGATTCAAAGAATGACAAATACAAAACATTTCTTCTCAATCCAATCATTATGCAAGCTTCAAATTTCTTATCTATTACATAAATACTTTCATTTATGACTCGTGTAAGAAAAAGTGACAGTTGAATTTTTTTTCAGAGGTCATGCTCTGGGACTCAACGAGTTCATAATCTGGAAACCAGCCTGCCTAAACACACCAGACTTACGTTTTTGAAGCTTATGCAACAAAATCGTGACAATTCTCTTGCAATTGAATCACATCATGGAAGTGAAAATAAATTCTCAAAATATGACACCTATTTCTGCAATGGTTACTGCATCATTTTTTTTTTTTTAATTAAGCAGAATATTTAACAGCTATCAGTACACTTATAGAGAGAATCTTTTATGTAATAATCTGACTGAGGAGTCACCTTTGATGGGACTGGTGAAAGTGTCTTATATGTAAGAGAAAACTCAGAGTCATTCAGTGTTCCTCAATAATCTTTTGTACGTTCTCACAAGCAAACATTCCCACGGAAGCAGATAAAAAAAAGTTAATTTTTTCTTTCAACATGTTATTAATGTCAAAACAAGTGCTTATAGAAATGTTCACCACTCGAGTGCAATTACAAGGACAAGAAAGTAAGTTTCCCTGGGACTGTTTGCAGAAGGAAAATACAATTTCATGGAAAGATTTATTGAAACAGATACACCAATTGTTGAGTTATTTTTCAACATATTCCCCACCGGAATTGAGACATCTGTCATACCTTGATATCAACTTTTGTATCCCTGTGTCATAAAAGTCTGCTAGCTGCGATCGGAACCAGTGTGTAACAGCCGTCTGCACCTCTCTGTTGATCCCATGGTATGACAAATGTCTCAGTTCTGATGAGGAATATGTTGGAAAACAGCGCAACAATTGTTGTATCTGTTCCTATAAATTTTTCCAATGAAATTGTGTTTTCTTTCTGTAAATGGCCCCAGAGAAATTTTATTTTTATGGCCATTGTAATTGCACTCAAGTAGCCAAAATTTGTATAAGCACTTTCTTTTGATATTATTAATATGGTGGCAGAAAAAAAAATTAACTTTATCTGCCCCCATAAGAATGTCTGATTGCCTGTCTGATTGTCTTGCTTTCTTTTTTCCCCTGTACACAGCAATGACGATTCATTCTGTATTTTTTTTTGTCTAACATCTAAGCAGTGGGAAAATTCTGCAAAAAAAAAAAAATAAATAAAAATAAAAAAAAAATAAAAATAATAATAATAATAATAATAATAATAATAATAATAATAATAATAATAATAATAATAATAATAATAATAATAATGTCACAATCATAAAAATTTAGAATGAAGTTTTCATGAGTACCTGTGTCGAGTACGGATACTGTACATAGGTATATGAACAATTTCAAAATAATAAATAAATATTATGTCTGTTGCTTATGGTCAAATTTTTCGTTAAATTTATTGTTCAAGAAATTTATTGAATTTCACTGTATCATATTTCTGTTGTTCACGGTAAAGCTTTAGTAAAACCGAGTTTAGTTTAAATGTTGCTTCCAACTTTTCCAAAATAGAATAGGTCCTACTTTCGTCAAATATTGTATGAAACCAACTAATCAGCGAAATGGGTGTGTGGAAGCAGCACTATCTGCTGTGCAGATTGTGAAGTTCAAATATAAACATTAAACATGGCTGACTATAGATGGAACAAAGAAGCTGCGAGTCTTTTACTAGATGAATGACAATAACAGATTTCAATTGAGAAAACAGTACAAAATATTACTCATAGGCATTAGAATAGAAGTGAAGAGAAGCGACTGAAAGCATTTTGTAATTTGAATTTAGAGTGGAATGAAGGGTGTGAAATGGACATGTAAAGTAAGAAATGAAGCTGTCTGGGTAAAGAGGCTTGGTCACTGAAGAAACTGCTCACTCAAGGATGCACTGGAAGGAATGGTGAATGTTCGAAGCAAAAGAAGATATCAAATGATAGACATTAAGATATATGGATCATATGTAGGGGAGAGTCGGGTAGTATCGGACAGTGCGTTTCTTTCATCTACCACCATATGGTAGTACCTGAATGACATGATTACGTTTCTCTATGCAACATCACAGAGCGTAACCATGTCAATCAGGTACTATCATCGTGTGGTAGATGAGAGAAACTCACTGTCCAATATTACCCAATGTCCGATACTACCTGACTCTCCCCTATACAGACTAAGAGGAAGGCGGAAACTAGGGAAGATTGGAGAATGCTGGGTTTGCAGTGAAGAACCTTCCTTTGGGCAGAAAACTATGAATATATGAATGAATGAGATAGAAAGATGAATAAATTTTTACACGTTCCTAGATATAACTTAGCTGCACTGAAATCTTAACTAAGAAAATTCTTTAGATGTCTATCACAGGAAAGAGATGTTTACAGATCATTAGATCATACAGCAAGAAAATTACTAAAATTTAAACCATATAAAATAACAATTATGCATTCTTTACATAATCGTGAATTTTATAATAAGAGTGCAATACTGTGACTGGTTTTCAAGAAAAATTCAGATAATGACTCAGATTCTCGACTACCGATGTTTTCATGTGTCATAGTTCAGGCAGCATGAATACGTCAATTCATACACCATCAGACACTAGTCCACAGAAAATAATCTATGTTATTCAGGAAATTCTACAGAGTGGCATACGAAAAATAGCCCATGTCAGTAAATGGTAAATACACAAGCAAAGTGACTGGTGATGCACAAATTTAAGGTTCTCAGTCACCTAGTACCGCATGTTCTGTGAGATGGAACCATGCCTCATCACTCATAAAGTATTGGAAAGGATCTTATTTGACCCGTGATATTTGTGCTATTCAGAAGCCAGATGCAGTAATCCACAAGTATGCGACTGATGGGCTCCTGTAATTGTTGCACAGCCACCACACGATATGGCTTAAAATGTAGGCTCTTTAATACACTTGGTATGTCCTCCTACTTACGTATGCTTGTTGCACCAAATTACGTGTTGACTTCGAACTCTGAATAATCCTTTAGCGAATGTCATCAATAACTTCTGGGATGCGAACTGAAGGGGCTTCTCATTTTTTGGCATTATGCACAAATAATCCTGAGTATGTCATTTACTAACCAAATCTCCTGTACAGATCTCTTTACTGGTTGGCATCTACCCGAAAAGTTTAAAATTTCGCAGGTTTCCTCAAACGAACCCACATTCTCACATATGTTTGCACAATTTGCACTTTTTCTATTGAGTAAGTAATCTTGCAGAATGTAAATAGAAACGTGTGATTCAAGTGATGTAATGAAATAAACTGCTGATAGAAGACTGCCAACTATCGATTATTGCACAAAATTGTCCAAAGCTGCTGCTGTTTGCACAATACGATAAATAATGGCATTTCAAGTGGTCAAATATCATAAATTCATTATTCACTCATTCATTCATGCAAAGGAGAGGTTGACTACTTTTTCATGTGCCACCCAGTACTTCGTAATAAAAAGATTGCTGTATGGTGCACTTTTAATGCAAGTCACATAATGGTGCAACTTTTTTAAAATGCTATAAATATGGTTGAATGCTATACGAAACAAACTGTAAATCATTTTGTGCCAATGTTTTTTTAGTTAGTTATTATATGACGCTTTATCAACTGCTATGGTTATCTAGCATCTGAATGATATGAAGGTGATAATGCCAGCAAAATGAGTCCAGGATCCAGAGCCGAAATTTACCCAGCATTTGCTCTTAATGGGTTGAGGGAAAACCCCGGAAAAAACCACAACCAGATAACTTGTCCCAGGATTTGAACCCGGGCCGATTCGTTTCATGGCCAGGCACAGGCACAGTGGTGGAATGCAAATATTAAATGAAGAAGTAAGACAGTATGAATTTTCCACTAAGATAATATGGTAACTGAATATTCAGTAAATACAAGCATTGAGAGAGAGGTACTGCAAGAAAAGTTTTTAAATTATGACATATTACTTAGTAAAGAAGCATGGCAAACAAAATCAAAACATTTAATGCTGTGCCATTTTTACTTTTAGATAAACTGAAAAAGAAAATGTACAAATGAAACTGTTGCACTTTATAAAATCTTCAAAAAAATATTCTCAGGGAAATTCAACAAATAATGTCAGAGAAACTCCAGTGGGTCAAAAGAACATTTACTGAAGGTACAAGGCCTGTGTTAAGGCAGGGGAACAACATTTTCAATATAATTTATAAAGGAAAGTAGAATGAAAATGTCTGTGACATATTTCAGTAAAAATATCCATTAATAGTGCAAGAATCTCCTCTGCTTCTACTGGGTTACTCACCTAGTGCACAAAACCTGCTCCTCAGTCAGACCATATAAAATATTCCCTGTAATTCTAGTATAATATAAGCTATTGAAACACTCCCAATTTCTTCAGGCAAAGTTCTGCAGCTGCAGTTTTCGCTAATTGCTTCCGTCTTGAAGGAGTTTCTGGAATGTATGTTTGATCTCTCACAGTTACCTGAAATAAATTTAAAAATAATTAAGCATACATTAATCTCCTCACTGTTTAAAGACATCGGGAACAAAAATAATATGATGAACTAACTGAGAATAGTCACAAATGTAACCAATCTAACACAAAATCGATTAAAGATCTTCATGTAATAACTTCATATATTGAAAGTCTTCTTCTTCTTTCTGCCAAGGATGGGTAGTTCCTGTTCCGAGACTAATGAAATAATTGTAAAGTCCATCTCATTTGTGGCCATACATCATCTCGTTTGACTTGAGGTTAATATAAAATAAATATGCTTGCCTTGAAAATCACTCGAGGGGGGGGACATCCTTTGTACGTGCCTATACTATTTCTTTCAACAAATTTGTTTGTTTTAAGTTCCTTCCTTATGTCATCGTTTCTCATTCTATCCCTTAATGTGACTCTCAGAGCGTACTTTAAAAACCTCATTTCTGATGTTTCTATTCTTCTTTTACCTTATTGTCTTATCATCCATATTTTGCTTCTGTAGCATACTTAAAACCGGTTTAGACATGTTATACATTCTGATTTTTAGATCCTGTCTCATTTATACATCCATTTAATTTATATTTCTGGGCATTCCCGTCTAGATGAGCATTAAGTGTATATGTTAAAATAGTACAGCCAAGATATTTAAATGCATGGACTTGTTCTATTATATCTGAATTAATTATTATTTTTGCTCTTAACTGAAATTTTCCATGTATGGCCATTACTTTTGCCTTTTTTGTAGAAATTTTCATATTATAATCTGTTTAATTTACTCATAATTCCTATAGACAATCTTCTGAATTTGTTATCAAAATCTGTTCATCTGCAAAGAGAACAGTAGGTTTATAAAGTGTCTGTTTCCAAGGTAAATGTCTTTCGGATTTATCATTTCTCATTCCTCTAGGATCTTATTTATATAAATATCAAACAACAAAGATGAGAGGCCACGCCTCTGCCTTAAACCCTAATTTCTCATGTTTATTATCTCTACTGACTGTTATAGTTGTTGCATCATATAATGATTTTACAGCATTTATCAAGTTCGTAATGTTCCATAATTTTGTTCTTAGAACTCTGTCATACACCGTTTCATAGTCTACAAATAGGATGAAGGTTGTCATTATTAAATTCTTGTCCAAGATTTGTTTTATAGTATAGACTGCATCATTGCATGACCTCCCCTTCCTAAATCCACACTGAGGTTTTTGCAATATTGGTTCAGCTATGGGTTGCAATTTATTTTTAATCACTGTTGCATAATTTTTATAAGCTGAGCACATTAAGTCTATTCCTCTGTAATACTCGCATTTGTTTCGCTCACCCTTCTTATGGATATTTATAATCAGACACTTTCCATTCTTCCGATATTTCACCCATGCTCCACAACTCATTTACCGGTAGTTGTTTTTTTTTTAATTTCCTACGTCCGTTTTGAACAATTTTGAATTGAATCCGTGTACTCCTGGAGCTTTTCTGTTCTTTAATTCTGTCAATGCATCTTCTAATTCTGCCACAGTAATTGCGTTCCATGATTTATACACATAATATCTGTGTTGTAGGGGTCTTCTTGATTTTATAGCAATTTTTTGTAATAATTTCTGCATTCTTCAGTGGGTACCGTTTCTGTTTTTGTCTTATCTCTCTTTTCTGATCTTAGGGTTTTGAAAATTTTGAAACCAAACCTTTGCGAACCTAATATCATGTTCCAGCCTCTTAATAAATTCTTTCCAGCTCTTTCTATTTGATCCTCTAGACAGTCAGCATAAGACAGCTCATTTTCTTTTATATTCAATATAATCTTCATTCCTCTTACTATTAATCAATTTCAAATATGTTTTCTTCTTATCTTCAATAGCTACTCTGAGTTCTTCATTCCAGATTTTCAGTCTAACTGCATTTCTCTTCCTTTGTTTCCAAAATCTTCTTTTGCAGTCTTATTAATAGCAGTTTTGATACGTTGTCAATTTATATTTATGTCTCCAGCTCAGTCTTTTAGATGTGTATCCAATCTCTTTTTATATATCTTTATTACTTTGTTATTCTAGCAGTTGGATTTTATACCTTTCCTCAATACCTTTTCCCTCTGATCATATTTATTTGGTAATTCTATCTTGGAGAATAGCAGGTAAATGATCTGTACTTCTGTTCCTCTATATGATCTTGTGTCTAAAACATGTGGGCATATCTTGTTGTTGGCCATTACACAGTAAATTATAGATTTCCTACCTCTTTCTGCCCTCGTATATTTGTGTATTTGTTTATGCTTGTAAAAACTGTTAGTAATTCTTGAGTTGTTATAGGAGCAAAAATCCCTTACATTACTTCCATTCCTATTTATAGTGATTTCTCCATGTGGCCCCACATTGGCATAGCCTCACTGCCTATCCTTGCATTTATGATCACATAGTCATTTTTACCTGTTTTATTTAAACATTCCTGCAAGTTCTGGTAAAATATTTCGTTTTCCTGATATTTTCCCTCTGTGGGAGCATATTATACTGCAATTATATAATAATGTGACCTACCGGATTTGAATTTCGAACTAATCATATGTTCATTATACCATGTATATCCAATAATTCTTGTTCTTAATTTCTTTCCCATAAATATACCAACTCCTGCTGCAGCTCTTCTATTTTGCTCTACTCCAGAACTCAAAAATATATAATCATCCATAATATCTGATCCTTTAGTTTTCTTCTTTTTTTCTGTGGCTATTAATATATCAATTTTCCTCTTTTTTTATTTCTGAAATTATTTTTGATATCTTCGGATTTCTTTCCATTACATTCCGAGATGCAATTGTCAAATGTCCCATTAAGAGTTGTCCATTGTCTAGCGTTTTCATTATCCATATTATCCACCCAGGTATTTCCATTAGTCTGTTGAGTAATATAATAAACCTTGTATGCACTACCAGTGCTTAGCAAGGTTGACCTTCAGTGGGGCTGCCACCTCAAAGCTGAAGGATCCAATTCCTTGGTGCACAAATCCTGCCAGGAGGAGTGCCCCAAGGGGTTCCTTGCCCTTGTTATTCCAGGCATGGGTCTTCTAATCTCCTTGAAGATTGGGTACCTTTTCTGTATGATTAGTCTTGCAGGAAACTTGTTCCATCTTGCCCAAACATTCGTGAATTACCTTCACCCATAACACTGGGCAGGGGTTCTCATTATATCCTGAGAAACCAGGTCCTGAACAGAACTTAGTCATTAATTAGTAATTACTAATCAGTGTTCATCCCCACAACGAGAACGCATCTGATAAGAATTACTCAACTGTACACACTTACAATTAAAGCCCTCTGTATATGTTAGGCCGGGTTAATAGTTTTGTCATACTTGAAAGGAAAATTAAAAACCTCTAAATGCTAGAATTTCAGGTTAAAAGAGACATAAGGGCAGAAATTTGTGCATAAAATTTGAACTCAACAGTACTAAAATTATTGAGTTCTGAGTCGAAATCAATTTAATGCACACTACATAAAGTAAACATTTCTGATATCATATGATACTACATAAACTATTCATTTCTTCCACACTAAAGATAAAGCAGTTTTGAATACTGAAATATTGCTAAGTTAACACAAAAATGATGTACGAAATTTATACTAATGTGCTTTATAATTAAGAATTACCTCATCAAACTGATCCTCAACATCGACTTTAACTATAAAAAATAAATGTTGCAACATAAAAGCATTTACAGTAAAACTGTCCTCGTCATGGGGCAAATATAATAAAATATGCATATTTATCAAGAATGATTTATATTAGCTCTTACGAGTGTAGAAAACTGAAAAGGGTAATTTTACAATAGGTAACATTGCAGTACATATGTTTGTGCGAGATCGTGCGTATTTACTTGGTTTCCGCACAAAACCAATCCGCGGAAAGTCTAAAATTCCACATTCAGTATTCCCAACCTAACACACATAGCAATTTCCCTCTTCTTACCGCTTAAAGTGACATATTGATTTTACTGCTTTAGGCTTTTAACATATTATTTTTAGAGACGTTCAATATAGTAATAATTATAAATTGGAAACTTACCACTGCAATTTCACCTAAATTGCACTGTTAATTATTGTTTTTAAATATTTGCAAAAATTAAGTACACTCTACAACTCCACTAAAGTTACTGCATTCGTGATGCAAGTAACATTAAGGAACTTACTTACTTACTTACAAATGGCTTTTAAGGAACCCAAAGGTTCATTGCCGCCCTCACATAAGCCTGCCATCGGTCCCTATCCTGTGCAAGATTAATCCAGTCTCGATCATCATATCCCACCTCCCTCAAATCCATTTTAATATTATCCTCCCATCTACGTCTCGACCTCCCCAAAGGTCTTTTTCCCTCCGGTCTCCCAACTAATACTCTATATGCATTTCTGAATTCGCCCATACGTGCTACATGCCCTGCCCATCTCAAACGTCTGGATTTAATGTTCCTAATTATGTCAGGTGAAAAATACAATGCATGTAGTTCTGCGTTGTGTAACTTTCTCCATTCTCCTGTAACTTCATCCCGCTTAGCCCCAAATATTTTCCTAAGCACCTTATTCTCAAACACCCTTAACCTATGTTCCTCTCTCAGAGTGAGAGTCCAAGTTTCACAACCAAACAGAACAACCGGTAATATAACTGTTTTATAAATTCTAACTTTCAGATTTTTTGACACCAGACTAGATGATAAGAGCTTCTCAACCGAATAATAACACGCATTTCCCATATTTATTCTGCGTTTAATTTCCTCCCGAGTGTCATTTATATTTGTTACTGTTGCTCCAAGATATTTGAATTTTTCCACCCTTTCGAAGGATAAATCTCCAATTTTTATGTTTCCATTTCGTACAATATTCTCGTCACGAGACATAATCATATACTTTGTCTTTTCGGGATTTACTTCCAAACCGATCGCTTTACTTGCTTCAAGTAAAATTTCCGTGTTTTCCCTAATCGTTTGTGGATTTTCTCCTAACATATTCACGTCATCCGCATAGACAAGAAGCTGATGTAACCCGTTCAATTCCAAACCTTGCCTGTTATCCTGAACTTTCCTAATAGCATATTCTAAAGCGAAGTTAAAAAGTAAAGGTGATAGTGCATCTCCCTGCTTTAGCCCGCAGTGAATTGGAAAAGCATCAGCTAGAAATTGACCTATACGGACTCTGCTGTATGTTTCACTGAGACACATTTTAATTAATCGAACTAGTTTCTTGGGAATACCAAATTCAATAAGAATATCATATAATACAGGCCCTGAACAGAACTTAGTCATTAATTAGTAATTACTAATTAGTGTTCATCCCCACAACAACTCGGTTAAAAGGGAACATTAAGGAAGCTGTGAAAAAATCAACAAGATTCCAGACTCATCATAGACTGGGGGAAAAAAAAGACAGACGTATATCACGGCCTGCTGGAGTATAGTAAACACAGAAAACATTTTTTTGCAACAATGTTGAAGATACAGTAGATATTTTTGTTTTGCAAATTTGTCGTCACTGAACAGAAACCAAGATGGAGATTTCATTGTAACTAATTAGAAATTCCTCTTTCAGGTATGTAATAAACGATCTTCGCACAAAATAATGTACGATACACGAGCAGTATGTTTTCTTTCAATTCTCGGAAATTAAAAAAGCTCAACTACGTTTCGCTTTTTCAAACTTTTCCTCGAACATGAAAACTTCAACATACTGCTCTTGTAACGCATATTACTATTATGTTACATGTTTAATATTAAAAAATTTCCTATTTAAATTGTGTGTTCGTTTTCCTCATATGTGATGCAATTAACATGACGTCATAAATTCTACGAAATGTATTCACAATTTTTTTTTCACACCACTTACCTTCATCACAAATCGTGGATCATTGGAATCTAAGCTTTGATCGTGAACTTCAAACTTTGGTGTTCCCCATCGCAATCTCACACAAAGCTCATGGAGAGCAGAAATGGGATTCTTGTCAGTGAGTCCCAGTGACATACGATAGAGTTCTCCTATGAGAGAACCACAACACAACTTAAGATCTAAACAATTCAAAGCCATCAAATGTAAAGGATATTAAGTGAGCATGAACAGTTATGCCAGTTTTGTTTTGACAATCATTACATTGCAATCTCACCACACACTATTACAGATCATTCCATAGTTTTTGGTATGGCATAGTTCAGCTTTTCTTTTTCAGCTCTGTCAGATGTTTGTTTATTTATTTATTCATTCATTTGGTTATTTAACTACGCTGTATCAAATACTATGTTACTTAGCATTGATGGAATTGGTGATAGCGGGTGATATTTAGCAAGATGGGGTCGATGATACACCATGGATTACCTGATATTCGCCTTATAGTCGAGGAAAACCTCGGCAAAAATCCATCCAGGTAATAAACCCAACTGATAATTGTAGCTACACTGAGCGCAGTCCCAGGTCAGCAGGCAAATGCACTAATACCTGAGCTATACTGGTGGCTAGACATGTTAATCACTGTGATATACGAAGGATAACACTGTTATAGTAGGCCTAATATATGGAAGCAAAGATAGCATTATGCACAGAATTTTGAGATTTCAATCTCTACCACAAACTGAGAGACGAGGAGAAAACTAAAGTGTGACCACAATGTGCTGTTTCATAGTTAAAGGAAGTTGAAGTAAAACTTGTGTTGTGTATTATGTAGGAGAACATGTTGCACCTGGAAACATGTACGTGGGGACATATCATTTACTTTTTATCAGCATGGGAGAATTCAAATTCCATATCGTTATAACAATGCTCAATCAGCTGTTTAAACCCTGTTTGGGGAATTTACATTCTACAATCAGATTTATGCAAAAAGTTTATTTTTGGCATGTAATTAGTACAGTTCTGAATATTTTTATCTAATTCTTTAAAATTATTTTAAACATATGAGCAGATACATGCACCACAAATTATAGCAACATCAATAATAGAAGACTGATATCCTACAAGAGAATGGCTACGAATCTATACTGATGGATAAACAACAAATGACAGTAACTCTGCAAATTGTTTTCCCATTATCGGTATATCTCAGCTGTGGAATACAAAACAAACTTCATAGCTGAAATAGGGGCCATACATTTTGCCACTAAACAGTTAATATTAAGAATAAACTCATTCAAGAAAGTGGTCTTTCTAGCCGATTCCAAGGCAGCAATTCAAGCAGTGACAAATAACACCCAAACTCAAACAACAATAGAATAAATCAGAAAGAAAAATAAAACTTAAAAAAAAAAAAAACAATATTACAGTGGATACCATCACATTTTAGAATAGTAAGAAATGAAACAGTTGATCTATTTGCCAAAAAGGGAACCAAACTACAGCAGGAAATTAGAGAATTTGACAAAAAAAATTCATTCAACAATTACTTAAGGACAGCAGACACACAACATGACACAAGTCTCCAAAATCAAACAAGAAAAATCGTGGAAAAGCATTAATAAGTTTTGGAAAAAATTACAAAAACCTACCTGGGAAAGAAGCTACTGCTGCCTTCAGATTAGCCACCTAACATACCTGCCTAGCTCCTCACCTCTACAAAGTTAGCATATATTCATCCAATGAATGCACCATGTGCAGAGTACCTAACAGCAAAATGGACAACCACCTACTAGACTGTTCCAGTCTTGACAAGAAATTCTTGATATATACTAAAGAAATTACATTTAATGAACTGTACTGATGACATTAGGCATAGGCAGAGTTATGGGGGGACATGGGGGGCACTGCCCCCCCCAAACTTGGCCGAACTCTTTCTTTTTTCTATTAACGTTATAAAATGAAGGGCTCGGTGCAATAAGGTGCTAACCCTCACTTTTGTGAAAATTGAGATTTATACACAAACATACGTGGAATAATATTGTGCACTTTCTGTCAAAAGATGGCTCTGATATGAGTATAAATTTCGCAGCAGTAAATGCATATCCTTTTTCTAATCAATGTTAAGAGTCATTTGTTTTGAGCAATAAGGCGCCAACCTATACCAAGTTGGAAGGAAAAAGTAACCAAATGAACAGATTCTAAAAAAATAAGTTAATTGAATGAAACGATGACGTAACTACACTGATGATAGCATCGATGATCCAGATTATATTATATCTGACTGGAAATGAAGGCACATCGGAAGAGATAAGGATTAATTTAATTTCTCATTATTAAAATAGTATTGAGGGATGACACCTTCCTGCATCAAAGTTAAATGTTATAAAAGTTACATATATATGAATATATATACATTATATATTTTTTTATTTTACTCCACTGTTTCAGTGTGAATTAAACATATCAAGGGAACCTGAGATCAGTCACATCAAATTCCCTCCAAACAGGAAAAGAAAGCGTCACCATCAAAACTGGGACATTTTAAACACAAGAGAAGGAAAAATATACTTCACTATTCAACAAAGAAGTTATTCAAACTAGAGTGATCGTGATTTTGGTCGCATACAGTAGAGTTATATTCTCGGAGATATTGTTCCACCGTTTATACTACAGAAGATGGTCAAGTCTGGGGACGGGCTGACCAGGCAACTATGGCATCAACTATACGGTACTCCACCACATTCCAGACTTCCAATACGCCAATGGCTAGATCACCATTTTCGAGATAGATGTATTGAAAGGGGTAGTCCCATTGCCTGGCCAGCCCGGTTCCCAGACCTAACACCATTGGACTTCTTTATCTGGGGCTCCATGATGGAGAAAATGCACCAAATGGAGATAGCAAGCAGGGAAGAGCTCGTTGCAAAGATTAACACGACTGCAATGGAGATACACTAGCATGGATTGGATAATGTGCAGCGAGCGGTCAGACAGTGTGCTGAAGTGTGTATTCATGCGAAAGGGGGATATTTTGAGCATCTGCTCTAGACTACTGACAATTAGCCTACCTTCTCTCAAGCAGACAGGTCAATTAGATGTGGAATCAAATGGGAATAGATACGGTACGTGATATTCGTGAAACTCGGAAACGGGGATGAATATTGAAAAAAATGTATTAGGATTTTTGTTGCAAACAGGTTCCTGAATCACCTCCTTAAGGCTTGACCTGACCTTTTGATACACCCTGTATAATATTAAATGCTAATACAAAAAATAAGTTTACAGTAACGAAGATGTATCAGTTGGACTTTAAAAATTTTCGTCCATTGACTTATTCAATACTGAAGAAAATAGTTTCAGATTCAAAGAAACTTCTCCAATTTTCAAATGCCTCTTTGTTTAAAATTGACTCAGCTTTACCAGACATTTTAGAGGTTGGTTACACTTACTAGCATGAACTGTCATTACATTCAGTATACTCTCAAGAAATGGCGTCGTCATAGTTCAACAATTTCAATTTGTGATTTACAACCTAAATATTCAACACAACTTCCTATAGAGAGTCGAAAATTAGCAGATGTAATGTTACTTCTGAGATAGATCCCATCAGTACATCATGTTTTCTACATGAATCTCGTTACTCACAGCACTACAGGTGAAGAACATTAACCTGAAAATGTGGATATACTTGATGATATATAGTACATGGTAAAATTGAATTGTTGTAATGCCATTTAAATTTCGGCCAGTGTATGGGACCAGTGCCCACCCAGCATCGTGATGCACAAGGGGAGATGCAATAGGTAGCGAAATCTGATTACGAAAGCCGCTATAACGGCTGGGGGAATCACCGTGCTAACGACACGATACCTGCATTCTGGTTGGATGATCGTCCACCTCTGCTTCGAAATGTGGACGTGGAGCCAGCAGCCAGCTGGACGATCACGGTCCTTCATGACTGTCGTGCCTCGGATTATTAATATTATTATTATAAGCAAATCTTGTTAAATTAGAATGTCCAAGTGTAGAGGACAAATTCAGATATTATTAATTATAGTTCTAATTTAGTTAGGTTGTATAAGTGTTCAGAATAAATTTATGTTTGTAATTCATTCGTAATCCCTCTCAAAGCAGTGTCCAACCATCTGGTGCAATAAGGTGCTAACCAACATAGTCATCTCCAATTATCAAATATGCCTGTAATATAGGTCTTCCAAATTCGGTAAAATGTTTCAAAATTACATAAATGTAACTTAAGAGTCACAGCTTCACATTGAAAGCAGTTTCAGCATTTAAATTTCAATATTTGGAATTATGCCTTTTTCTAAACTTTAAAATGCTTATATCTCAGAAGTAACTACGTGTGGGTTAACACCTTATTGCACTGAGCCCTTCAAATATTGAATTCAAAAGATTTTTCTTGCTTTTATTTATGATTAAGTTTCTATGCTTAAATTGACGAACTAATGTCATCAGACCATGTGCCTGGACTACAATATTTATTTTAAATTTCTGAATGTTTAAGAATTTCTATACCTCATTTAAATAATGGAAGCACTGTAATGATTTCTTTTGTAACACCTGTAATGATTTGTTAGAACTCTGCAGGTGTTCAAGCAGCCACTTGGAGAAATATGAGTAACATACCGCACAACAATGCAGAAAAAAGAAAAGTGATCCCGGCATAATGTGTAAACTTAAAGACAAGTTTAAGTAAAATAATAATTAGAATTTACATTTGATATGACATCTTGGTTTTTTAAATAAACAGATAAAGTAAACGTAAAATTGGTCCACCGCTGTGGTGTGATGGTTAGTATGTCTCGCCATGAAACGAGCGGGCCCAGGTTCAAATCCTGGTTGGGACAAGTTACTTGGTTGGAGGTTTTCCGAAGTTTTTCCTCAACCAGTTGAAGCAGAATTGCTTGGTAATTTTCATTTTGGACCTCGGATTCATTTCGCCATCATTAATTCACATGTCATCAACCATACAATAGCCCGGGTTAAGTTCACGGTGCGGCATGCTGTACTTGTACCCCATCATTCACAGAATAGGAATGGTAAGCACAATAAGCCTCAGGCTGCAGTACAAGCCTTTGGGTCCTTCCTCCATACAAAAGGGGGAAAAAAAAAAAGTAAAATTGTCTGTATATTTTGTTACAGTTTTACTTTATTTTACAATACCTTTATTAAATGATCAATTCAGATATACTGTACCAAGGTCAAGCTATAATGGGGGAGGAGATATGAATTAATATTCTGGGTGGCCAAACGTGAATACGGATAAGCATCACTTTACCTGTAATAACAGTGTGCAAAGATTTGTGACAAAGTTAGCTAAGTGACAGGCCGAAGTTTGTAACAAATAAGTAGTCCTGAGCTGTGACAGGTAGCCCCGGAATCTGTAACAGATAGCCCTGAGATCTGTGACAGTTTGTGACATGTAGCAGTCATTTCATTTGCAAAATAAAGGCCTATGAATAATGACTGGTGTGCATAAAAGGGCACCTTGCACAAAGATTTACCAAAATTTAGACTTTTTACTTTTACCTGTGAATGCGTTCTTTTTCTGACGATCTTTAATAAAGTAAGAGAATGAGTTTAGAAGCAAGAGAATTACTGGTAAAAAAAATGTGTCTATGTTCATCTTTTACTCAACAGATGAACTGTTTAAGCTTTTAAATTAAATTAACCTACTTACTACAAAGTTACATTGCTGATGGAAGATGCTTGTAAATTAAATTAATCAAATTTCTACAAAGTTACATTGCTGATGTAAGATCTATGAAATACAATGTAGGCCTAATATAAACATATAATATGGAATGACCATCTAGAATGTGTACATTTTTGTTGTATAATTTAAGGTATTGTATATATTTGTATAGTTTTGGCCGATGAATTGTATATGCTTTAAATTGAATAGTAATCTATATAGCTCTACTGATAAATTGTTTGTGTTTGTAATTTGAAGTAGTTTGCATGATATGTATTATCAATTTCTGTATATCACAACTGGTTGAATTGTTTATGCCTTAAATTTAATTAAATTGTTTTGTATTATAATATAGCTCAACTTATGAATGATCGTTTGCGTTTGTAAATTTAATAATCTGATTGGCTATGTATTGTATACTTTTAGTAGAGCCATCGATGTAGCTCAGTCGACAGACTCGCTGGGCTGCTGATCCGGAGCTGCGTTCGGGCTTGGGTTGGATCCCCCTTTGGACTTTGGTTTCTTCGGAGGTTTTCCCCAGCCGTGGGACTGAAGCCGGATGGTCTATGGCGAGTCCTTGGCATCAACCCCTTTGATTTGATTACCTGGTTGGGTTTTTCCGAGGTTTCCCCCACCGAAAAGGCAAATGCCGTGTAATATTTTGGCGAATCCTCGGACCTCATCTCATCTCACTACATCTCGCCAAAATGTAAAAAAAAAAATGTAAAAAAATTGTACAAAATTGTAAAAATTGTAGAAAATTACTAAATTGTAAAACTATAAAAATTTGTAAAAATTGTAATTGTAATATTGTAAAATGTTGACATGTTCCACATCTTAAAGCTTCATTGCTCATGTAAGATCTATGGAATAAAATAAATGAATGAATGAATGAATGAATGAAGGACAACTGTAATGCAATCGCTGAGTTGTTAATAAGCTATAAAGAAAATCTGGCATAATAATAGTATATCTATGACTGAAAAGATAAAAACTGTCTTTAAGTAAGTATCAATCAAATAAAATTCCGGTATCAATTTAGCCTACTGGTTACCTATGATATAAGTACAAATAATATAACAAAAATAACTAACCTTCTGATGCAGGCTGAAGATCTTGCTGATCAACGTTTCTTGACGATGACTTGTTCACCAATGTAGCATTTGCTTCAAATTCCAGTTTACATAGGCCTACATCGTTGATTTGTGAGAAATTTCCATCATTCTCTGTGTGCTTATTTCCTGAAGGTCTAAAACATGTGTTCGAATTATCACATACTGTCGCAGTAGAAGTTATGAGATTGGGAGTCACTCTTCTTTTGCTTTCATCTGATGAACGCGACCGACGAGATTTTTCACTCTTCCAGTCATCTTCATTTGATGTTGACCTTCTCTTCCTAAATTTGCGGCGTCTTTCTCTTTCTTCTTTGCTATTATCTGAAGAATATGAACGTTTTCTCTTTTTAACTTTGTTTTTATAATGGCTTGATTCTTTAGTTCTTTCTGATTTTGCCAGAAATACTGCCTTCAGGTGGGTTCCATCAGTAAGTTCTTTAGACTTATCCAGATCTACCCAAGTATTGAATTTTTCACTGAAAATCTGGAATATTACAGTCGAATTGGCATACTCCTTTAAAGCTACATCTCTTGCAACAACATTAAGAAATTCCTGTTCCAAACCATCACTTCCATTATGAAGAGTAATTACTTTCTTGCGATTTTGATCAATATCCACCAACACGTCGATCGGTTTTATTTGAGATGATTTATTCTTTGACAGAGCAGGTATGAGGGCTTCATCAAGATCGACGTCGTTGTCAACGTCTTCATCGCTTTCTACGTCTTCATAGTCATCTTCAAATTCCAGAGCTGGAAAATCAAATGCCGAATCTGATAGTTCAGACAGAATACTTTCGTCCCAATCATACGCGCCTTCCATATTACTGTAAAATTAATTTATATTTCATGAAACCAGTTATTATATTTCAATAGAATAGTTCCTGTACATAATAACATGTACCGATATTTATAACATTATCTACTGTCAGCAGCCGACCGGGGTTGCCATGGTAACTACAATATGGCGTGTTTGCAGTGTTGCCAATTCAGCGATTTTCCTGCTAGATCTAGGGGTTTTCAGGATTAGTTTAGCGAGTATAATTTATTAAATTTGTATTGCTTATATAGGGATTTAGCGGTTTTTTTAACACCCACAGCGATAAAATTTTATTTTTTACATTGATAATATAGCAATTTAGCGGTTTCTGCATTGTATCTTTTTTCATTCATAGCGTTCTGCCTAAGGGCAGGTCTTTCACTGCAAACCCAGCAATCTCCAGTCTTTCCTATTTTCTGCCTTCCTCTTTGCACTGTATCTTAGAGAGTTTTTATGAATCGATTTGGCAACACCGCGTGTTTATTATTACAATGGGAATGACAGCTATGAAAAAATATCTCCTATATTATGTGATCTGTGTGCTTTCCTATATAATCCTATTGGTTTGGTATATGTCCTAATCAACTAATACGGTCAGAATTTTGAAGTTTTTGAAAATAACTATCATAAATATAAACTTACTAGCAAGTAAAAACGATTACGTATATTTATCCACTGCTGGCGTCGGCACTTTACCTAAACGGATGTCAGAATGGCGAGATCCTAATTGTACATACAAGACATGATCACATAATACAAGCACTGTCTTCGTGGTCTTTGTTCGAAAATGACAAATTTAGTTGCCGGCACTGCCAGAAGAACATTTATGACAATAGTGCTCGGAAAAACCAGATAAAGAAAAGGTCTAAACTGTCGGAGCGCCAGATACATGGCAGGGCGTAAGAGGACTGTAATAGCCCTTTTGACAGGGGATATAATAGCCATAGACCTGCTCGTATGATAAGGACTGGTAAAGTACAAATACAAGCTCTTCTTTCTCACCATAAGAAAATCTCATGTTGGCGACACTGACTCCTTCCGCCATTACCCAATTTCTATTCTAAAATTATTATTTCTTTTATAACATATTATATAGCTTACGTATGTTTTAGTATGTGGTTGGAAGTTTCCTTTGGAAAGAGCTCATATCGATGCATATTTGGTCTCAGTCTTATCGTTATATATAATTATCTCTCCCTAAATTACATGTAATGCAAAAAAAATATACTTCTAAATGAATAGCTTCACATTAAGACTTTCCACTTGGTATACTTATACAATTTCAAATATACAGAAAGCTCAAAGTGCAACCTCAAATTAAGCCATATAATTGTCCAACCATTGCTACTAAATGCCCGTAAAATAATAAATTATGCAACATTCCTACAAATATACATGAAAATAACACACACGACTAACAGGCACCTTAATTAGTACTTAACAAATATTTACCATCAGCATCACTTCCCGACATTCCGCTTACATTTATTTCTTGTGAATTCGTTTCAGAATCAGTATCCATTTCCAATAAGCAATAATTGTTTTGTGCAAAACAATACTAGCAAAATGATGAATCGAAACTTCGAGAGATGTACGTCTCCCCAATACAAGAAGTTCCCTACAGAGTTGCCAACACCCAATTCACTTTTCGCAGGATAGCCAATAGGCAAAAAATTATCATACTACATTTTTTTTAAGGTATACCATGATCTAGGGGTATAACTGAAATCCAGATATGAAAAATATCAAAGTAAACAAACATTTGATGCTAAATGTATAATGCCGCTGTGGCAACTCGCATTTGAATTGCATGGAGCAACTGTACACGGTACTTTCATATAGCGGTTGTTCTCAATCGATGATGGCGATCCTGGTGGTTGTTCTCTTGCACATGTTACCGACTTTAACAAGGGGATGACCAGAGTCATAATTTTCTTATTTCAATTTTAATGCGTGGTGTGGTTGAAATACGTAGTCTTTTGCCACTTGAATGTTAAATGTTTTAGCTTGCCCTGGATGCACTTAACTCACGTTTTTAGAAATGTCACGTACCCCTTTGCTTCTGACCTCATATGTGATCAGGGGTTCGGTACCTACAATCTGTTAATATGGAAATTAGTTTTAGTTACTGTGAAGACAGGCATTGAATTCTATTCTATAGCACACACTCCGATCTCTCTAATACACTGGCAAGTGTTTCTGTTCAGTATAATATTAATAATGCGGCTAAACTAGCGCTGAGGTAGTTCCCACTTTCCGATTGCAATTAAACAAACTATTAATAATATCGCAGAGAGAAATATTATAATACGCAGTGTGAAAGAGATAATAATGAACTCACTGTTTATAGTCTTGTAAATAAATACACAATAAAAATAATAAATAACTTTAATTGGTTTATATTAAGACGCTTTATCAACTGCGATCGTCATCTCACATCCGAGTGAAATGAAGGTGATGTCAGCAAAATGAAAGCAGTTCCAGCACCGAAAGCAACCCAGTTTTTGCTGTTATAGGGTTGAGAGAAAGCCCCGTAAAAAGAACTCAACCCGTTAACTAGTCATAATCAGGATTTGAACCCGGCCCCACTCGTTTCAAGGTCAGATATGCTAATCGTTACTCCACAGCGGCGGACAATAACTCATAATCACTATTGCTGCAAATAACACGCATACAGACAGCGAATAACACAGTAAAATAGTTGATCAACTGTCAACTTTTTCTTGCCTAAATCCACGAATGAACTATTAACTGAACGTAAGTTGCAACTTGCACTGCATCTAGTCTATACACTTGAGCCACCTCAGGTAAGTGACGGAGTGGGGATGGGGAAGCCCCATTGAATACACATGGAGATGTACCGGTAACACTGTGGTTTAACATAGATAGTGATTCACGAGTATTTCAATTGTTGTATAAGTTATTAGAAGAAATAAGTTATTTAGAGATCGAAAACCCATGTCATGTTAAATATAAACAAACTAAAAGAAAAACGAAATAAAAAGGTAAGATTTTTTTTTTTTTAATTACAAGGAATTTCCATCCGCCAAAATTTGTAGTAGCCAAAAATTCGCAAATCGCCTGAAGTAAAAATTAGTCGCAAACAGGGTTGTGGAGTAGCCCAATCCACGACTTTTCGCCCAATCTGACAACCCTGACTGAAACATATTAAACAATATTAAATATCTATGCAATGCAAACACACTCTTAGAGATGCTCTGTGCTCTTCACTGAAGCTATGTAGTGATAATATCTTGAGATGCACAACAAATGTAACAATATTGATCTAAGAAGCACATTCGAATTTTTTCCTAGAACTGCTTTTATTAACATTACGTAGTGACATAAAAGTAATCAAAGTCTTAAAATTTGAACTCAATAAACAATTCAGGTACTACATAACAATTTTTAGTCGCCACTGCTACATACTGCCCGGAATTTGTCTACCTCTGATTTTTACAATAAATAAAACACATTAAGATAGGCTATTTAAGATTTAATTTAAAGTTAGAATTAACAAATGAAAAAAATATAAATGTCAAGACAAACTTAAAATGAAACAAATTATGAGTGTATGCTTCATAAGTCTCTGTGTTAGTTGATGACGTTACGTGTTAACAATGTGACGTTGAAACGTGTGTTCTGGTTTCTTTCTGCCGGCTATAGTCTGACATACTGTATTTCGTGGGGTATCTGTGAAAACCCTATAACTCCAATTTTGCTGAAAATGGAGTTATTGTTATTTGAATAAGTAAAATGTTATGCTCCATCATCTGGGAAAACCTGTGAGGCATTGTTTTGGAGTTGTCTTGATCAGTTTTCAATAAGTCCTAAAATGACATTTTATTGCCAGGGAAAAGCCTTTAAAATCACTTAGTGAATTTTCACAGAACTTTTACATAGTTACCTACAGCCTCTTATACAGGGAGAATCCTGCAAGTCCATCAACACAAATGATAATTAACATTATTAAGTTTCACATTTTAACAGATGTTGGTGATATTGAATTATTTGACAACAATGCAAGAGTCTGTAATAACGTGCCTTATGCATTTCTTGATCAATATTATTCCAGATAAAGTCAAACAGGTTTCCACGTTCTCAGATACTTATGGAGGACAAAACCGAAAACCGCATATTGCAACACTTTTAATGTACATTCGTAGAAAAAAAACTGGCCGTTGAGCAGCAAAACTCGTAATGTTACTTATGCCAGTTTTATTGTGATTATCACAGTACAGAGTGTCTAAGAGGATCCTGTTTACTTCCCCTCGAAGTTGCTGGGCTAGGAGAGAGAGGTGTTCGGACTGTTCTGTACAGAGTGTCTAATAGGGACACTATTGACTTCCCCTCATAGCTGTTGCGTTACGAGAAAGTGGCTTTCAGAATGGTTTTGTTCACATTCTACAGTATACTGTATGTGTATAATTGCAACGTTTGTTGTGTTTTAGTCGACATACAGAAAGTTGTTTTGCCATTGTGGATATGAGGAATGTTGTTAATGTTATTCTCATTCCCTCTGTTCGTCTCTCTTCACTCTACAGACATATGTTTATGACTACTGTATATTTCGTGTTCTTTCTAGAATCCTAGACACGTGATCCTTTTCATTCCTACCAACAGATTTTGTCTATAAATAGCCACAACCACTTCGAAAATCATTAGTATTTCAGTTCGATAGCTATGGACATCAAAGCCAAAGTAATTGCACTAATCATGGAAGGTGGATTTAGCACAGTGCAAGCTGGAGAACGCTATGGAGATGCGACTAGAACAGCGTCCAGATGGTGGGCGCAGTATCAAAAGTGAGGATATATAACTCATAAACCTGGTAGCAGACGACCCAAGGCATCAACAGTAGCAAGATCTCATGTTAATATAAAGTTCAAGGTGCTTTCCATTTCACACTTCTAAAATGCTTGTCGCTGACACAGGATTTCCCGCTTCCAACAGAACAGCTCGTAAAAGGCTCAATAGTGCCAGTATTGTGCCGAGAAGAGCAGCGGTGAAGGAAGTTCTGACTGAAGACCATTGTATTGATCATGTCACATTTTGCCAAATGCATTATAACTATCCATTGTAAGAGATCATCTTTTCAGAAGAGAAGGTGTTTATGAACCACAGTACAGGGCCAGTGCAAGTATATCAACCAAAACAATCCAAGAGATTTGACCGTAAATATGTGGTCCAGAGGCAACACAGTGGTCGTTTATCCATGTCGGTGTGGGGATGGATTTCTGGTTATGGTGGTGACGCACTATGAAGAATAGGCATATGACTGGGCATCAGTACACCAATATACTGGAAAATGTGATGCCACCTAGTGTTCGTATGTTTCAGCTCAAAAACAAAATAAAATTCCAACATGACTTGTCTTCGGTACACACATGCATTGCCGTGCAGTGGTGGTTCAACATTCACAAGGACGATGTCGAAGAGGTTTCATTAAGTGCCAAGAAGTCCTGACTTAAATCCCATAGAAAATGTGTGGGCAGACAGTGTTACTGAGCAACTACAGGGTCGGCGTCCTAAGAATCCAGACGAATTGTGGGATTTCATTGCAGATGCTTGGGACAATGTTGCATCGTCAGATAGATATAGCCAAAGCCTTGTTAATTCTGTAAGTATAAGAATGGATGCAGTGTTCAATGCCTATGGTTTCTGGACAGGCTATTAAGTCCAGAAGGAAACTGTTGTGTATCACTAGAGCTACATAGGAAGAAGAACGTTTTAATTTGTGATAAAAAGAACATTCAGCATTAATTATTTTACTTCAGGAATGTATATTTTTTTATTTTCAGAACAAAAGTAAATACTGTAGGTTTAAAAATAGAATAAATAAACAAGTTCTAGTAAACCCTAAAAACACTTATATAATCAAATGTTTTCCTAAATCGCACAAAAATTGTCTAATTAACAAATCTATTTATATTTCTATTCCCTCATTATTATTTACCTAAATTTATTTATATCTATTTATTTCAATTTATCTGAATGTTCACAAATATCATTTGTATTGGATTACCTTAATCAATTTATATTTATTCTATTTTTTCTGACTGTTCACTTCGATATTATCTTAAAACTAAGTTCCTATGTATTGTATCTATCTCAATTTTGTTCACTCTTCGTCATATTGGCAATCTGTTTTGCCAGGAAGATATTAAAATAAATGAAGTATGTCTATAGAGTAAAGAGAGACGAACAGAGGAGATGATAATGAAATCAGTAACATTCCTCATACCTGCAATGGTAAAAACAATGAAATAACAAATTTCTGTAGGCCTATGTCAACAAGAACACAAGCATTTACAATTCATTTTAATATATCAATATGCCTGGTAAATTATTAATAAGTATTTAATGAATTTCAATCTTAATATGCCTTAAGATTGAAATTCATTAAATACTTATTAATAAGAACACAAGAGTTTCAACCTTATAGAATGTGAACAGAAAGTCCGAAAGCCTTTCCCTCCTAACCCAGCAACTTCGAGGGAAAGTAAACAGTATCCCTCTTAGACACTCTGTATTGTGATAATCACAACAAAACCGACGTAAGTAACATTAAGAGTTTTGCTACTCATCGGCCAGTTTTTTCTTCCGTGACTGTATCTAGTTCAAGCTACCCACTTAGAAGAGATAGAACTGAAGTTTTTGGAAAGTGGACATAGTTACATAGAGGTTGACTCCATGAATAGTTTAATTGAAACAGCTAAGAAACACATTTCAGTTTATACAATGCAGAACTGGCTAAACATTTTTTTTTTTCGAGTTGCTAAAACAAATTCATGGGAAGAACATAAAAAATCTCACTACTGGTATGTTGCAAAAGAATTAAAATTTCGAGATTTTGTTGACCTGAAAGAACTAAGTAAACAAGTACTAGAAAACAAAACACTCGATACTGCAGGAAATAAAGTGAACTGGCTGATGGTCAAATGTTTCAAGTACTGTAAAGCACACCCTGAAATTCTGTTTTATCGATACGACCATTCAAGTACTTATCAATCTATCAATTCAAGTGGAAGAGGTCGTCTAAAGAGACTGAATGAAAGGATTGAGCTGAAAAAAATGTATAGTAAAGATTTATTATCAATAATATTGAAACTCGGTAGTTTTTTTTTTTACTTTTTATAATAATTCATATGTAGCATTGGATAAAACTGTTCATGCCCACTGATAGGGGCCTAACTAATCCTTTCCCCTTTTCACACAAAGTGGAACACCTGGGACCAAACTTCACTGGCAGCCACTGCTGTAAATATGCTGCACCTGACAATACCACGGTTTTCTCTTTTGGTCTGACAATAGAAGATGATATAACTTCTGTGACATGAAATGGGAACAAGGTTAAGTTGTCATCGAAGACAACACAGCACATCACAGTGCCAATAGACAAACATCCATGCCTCATGTGGAATTCAAACTCACGCCATAGTTTTCACAAAACATTAGTTGTACCCAGCGACCATCATCCACAATAATTAACAAACCAAAATTACTTTCGCTCAGAATTTCACGCAGGCTTCCATATTGGCTCCAATTTGCAGATTATAGCTGTTAAAGTAGAAGTGAAATTTTCTTTTCAGTAGGAGAATATAAGAAAAAAAATATTTAGCTACTGTTCACCCAGACTAATGGTGAAAACTCTGTATTTAGATGGCCGGTGCCACTTAATTTTTGACCCTGCAGTTACCATGCTGACTGTTGGATCAAAGGTTCAAACTCGGCCAAAGACAATGAAATCCATAGCATGGCTTCCATTGGGGGAGAAAGCTGGGAGGCTTTTGTTGTAATCTTACAGCATGTAAAAGAACTCTGCCCCTGAGAGAGGGCTCCAGGCAATATTCATCAGCCCTTTCTCACCAATGTTAAATTTCCATGCTGATTAACCTGTGAAGTTGAAAACATTGTTAAATGAAATAAATCTTTTTATGTGAAAGAGTAAGAGATATTGAAGAATATACATTTGATTACAAGAAAAGAACTGAAAAAAAGGAGATTTCATGAAATCACTGGAAAGTTCTAGTAATTGATCCTTGAGACGATGCAATACACTACAAAGAATATAAACAACTGTTCTGTAGTTTGGGTTACTGTCTCTACTGCAGTTTCCAGGATTCACCAGATTTCAGTTGAGTTCTAGTGTGCAGAAAAGTTTTCAGGAGAAAAAAATCGTCTCATTTCAAAGTATATATTTTTTTTTTTAACTGAAACTAAAAGAGTTCAGATGGAGTTTATAATAAAGCATCATTTAATATTGACTGACATTGCTATGCATTATTTGTAATGTCTTCAGCACAAATAAAGCACCTATCTATTATATTACGCAAGTTTTCTTTCAATATTATAACATGAGAAAATTGTATACTTTCCAAACTTCTGCAAGCAAACGCATAACATAAGCAACAGTTGAAGATAAATTAATCAGGGAGGCTGAGCAGAGTTGTGTATAAATAAATAAAATACTATAAATACCGGTGCAGTGAAAGCATCACTAAACTCATAGCACATTAGAATGAAGGTATCCTAAGATAATGTTGGTAATTGATTCTTGGTATGATAATAGGCCTATAGTACATTTCATTGAACAGAAACAAAGATTCTGAAATGATAATCACAAGTAAGTCAAGATATCCCAAAACAGTATTGGAAAACTACTGTATTACAGAATGAGTAAAATGTAAGTAATAATCTTCATGTCAAGCCATAATTCAAACATTTCTTGGTTTTCAGAAAGGAGACCATAAGATAGGACTTCTCTGAATATTTCAGTTTTCCTTCCATCGGTGTCCTATTATCTCAATATTACCATGTCATCAATTAAAAAGGCCCATGTAATTTGAAAATGGTCGTTAACTAATTATCTATACACATATATCGTTGCTGTACATTATGATAACAGTTCCGACTGTTATATAGTTGTATAATGCTGTTTTAAGATGTTTAAATGTGTAAAAGTTATTCTACTGTCAGAGACCTTTCTGTTCAACAGTGCCACTTTCATTTCTGGATTTGAATCCAGAATGTAAATAACTACAGACTAAAAATAACACTATGTTGATAGCCTCACCAGGTTGAAATATTATGTTCTCTCTCGCAATAGGATGAGCTAAAGTAGCAATAGCTGTAACATCTTAATTTCGGAGGCATACACAGTTTAGTCACTTCACTTCATACTCACCATAAATATGCTGTTTTTGTGCAGTTTAATAAAAATTCATCATAAGACTCTCATACCGACAAGGAAAGCTCACCAAGTGATAATGGATTTTCACAAGGATTTCCCCCCCCCCCATACGTTCCATTTCAAATAATAAATCTCTATAAATTTCTACATCCAGAGATATAATTTTTCAAAATAGTCACGTGACACTCATATAAGTTTCACATCTCCGTTGCCATTGTGAAGGAGAAAATGTTTAAGGCCCCAAATATTTATGCATTACCCTCAAAATCAGAGAAGCTTATGAAAACTCACCTCTTCATACTTTCCAACTGTCAGTGATCATAGCATTCTTTTGGTAGACTTGTGGACCAGTTACCAAGATAGAGAGAATAGAAAGAATAACTCCAGAAGGTAGAAGTGTTAATTTCAAAGCACACAGCTCCAATTGTTCAGCCTCTTCGGAAGTTCTCTGATAGTGTTTTGTTATTTGCACGAATATTATATTGCATCAGAGAAATGACGTGATAAAACACCATCAATTTACATCGTCTAGATATGTACATTTAAATGTACCTGGCCTAAAGCCAGGTACATTGACAACAAACCTGATAAATTCGTCACTCCTGTAGAATTCTGTTTTCGTGTTGATGTACAGAATTGCTCTAAAGCTGACTGTGAGAAACTTATTTTTCTGAAATGTTCGTGGTGCAAAGTTCCACTGTGTTTTGAGTATTTTTACGATTTCCACTACTGTGATGAGTACAATCATTAATTTCAGGTACCGGTATGCTTACATTTCCTTATCATTTCTTCATAGATTATTCTAGTCTGGTATACCATTTTCATAACATATTATTTAAGGAGACTTTGACAGTACGATATGCAGATATACCGGTATGAGATTTATTGCCTGATATGTCTAGCACATAGCACTGTTTGCATTAGCTGTTGTAGCACTGGATTGAAGAATTTGAAAAAAAAAAAAAAAAAAATATCTCGAAAACTAGGCCCTTTCCAGATGTAGAAATTTATAGGGAGGTTTCTTATTTCAAATGTAACCTATGAGGGGACAATCTTGAAAATCCATTATCACTTGGTGATCCTTCCTTGTGAGATAGCGCATCAGAAAATGCTTTCAAATTTACTGCTTGATCGTTACAACACCAGCAATTCGTGTTTGTATAATTAAATCAGAAACACTAGGGACTGGAACTGGTAGAAAATAATTGCCTTCGTAAATCTCTAATCTGAAAACATTATTTTTTGTAATTGTAGCAAAATAGAAATATTTCATTACAGCAGTCAATATGAACAATATAAATACAATAATTTAATATTTACGATTATTTAGGTATGATCCATTCATAATCTTTTTACCAAAAAGAAAATTGTTTGAATTCCACCACTTACAATGTGATTTGTGATAAGAAAATATGATCATGAGGCATATCATATACATCTCACAAGTTCAGTCCAACTTTGTTCCATTATTAGATCACTTCAACGATACTGAGTTCATATTTGCTATTAAACATTACAAAATAAGTAAGATGTGTATGTAAAATTATGGAAAAAACTGCTAAAAGGTAAGTAACATTGCATTGGCAATATTGCATTACATTTGGAAGGAAGTTAAGAAAAATGAAACAGGTTAGCTATGACAGTAAGAAAGGAATAAAGTAATTGGACTCCATAGTTGATGTATTTCTGCACCTTATGCATGACATGTAAAAAATTCCAAATTACAAAATTGTAAGCAAGCATTCTAGTCCATTGCTTTGTGTTTGACCGAAAAGTTACAAATACAAACTACTGGTGTGATTTTTTGTTATTAAAAATAAGGTTAAGGCATCGAGCATTTTCTGACTTGCCATAGTTCGGTATAAGATGTCCCTTTAAGTGCTCTTTCTGCTGAAAACAAGAAGTTGAAACAACAGCAAAATAATTATATTTATCAAGTAATTACAAACACAAATGGAAGAAATAATGGTGATTATTGTTTTAATTTTCCTCCTTTGGTGTTTGTGTTCAGGTATGGGAAGAAGGACTATCTATGTAAAGAGGGAGAAGGAATTGTGATCACAAATCTTGGTATTATTAACACTTGTTCAGCCTAATGAATCCTCCCGAACAATCATTACAGTCTTACAAATGCAACCCATTCTGCTGTCACCCTTGCTTTTAAGGGCTATCCCATTTGCTGCAAGTTGCTACCACATTGTGAGAGATTGGGTGTTTGTTGCACTGTAACACAGATGTCCTTTTTACTCAAATTCATCTTCATGCTTAACACAATGCATGGACCCAATCTCACAGCAATGACAAGACACCGAAATCAGCAACTACACTTACAGTTCATTTGCTAACCTAGGACGACCAGATACATAAATTGTTTACAAATGCATCAATTATTAAGCTTGAAAATTGTGCATAGAATGCCAGTGCTAATGTTTCCAGCTTTTGTTCTGCATTTATTTCAATGCTAAGACTCAGAAAATTGACTGACTAAATATATAGTGCAATAAATATAAACTGAACATACTTCCCATGGAATGAATGAAGATATTTTACGGAAATGTACGTACATGAGACAAACTGTGTATATTGGTAAGAAGGAAACCAATTAATCATTTTCATTGTTAAGTACCTCTACTGCCATGGATGCAAAACTGATAAATACTATAAATAACTTTCCAAAAGAAACAGAAGTGCACAATCTACTGAATAGCTAGTATCCATTTCCTTTATTCCGAATTGAAATCCTTGATACTCCAGTGAAAATTGCAGTAGACAGAGGCATCATTAAGACAGGTTTTCTCAGGTTATTTCAGTTTCTCCTGCCATCATTCAATTTTTCCAGGATTCATAATCATCTTACCAGCATTGCAAAATACAGTAGGAAACTAAAATCAACTTACCACGAGACAATATCATTCAAATCATAACATTCAATGGAGCAAATAATCCTAACCTTCTGACTCCTAATGTTAACTTCAGCTGACAGTAACTGTATCATCGAAAGAACTGAAAGTCGACTTAGCTGCACATACGCATTAAAATAGGATATTATAACATTTAAATTCTGTTCAACTACGTTATCATACAGGTTCATTCTAATGGCAAAGAAATAATAATCTCCCAGTTGGTGCTGATGGCTGAACCGTCTTGGCACAATGATGATGTAGAGTCAGTACTTATGTACACTGATAATTTTCTTGAATGTTTGTGTCAAACAATTTGATTACATCTTTTTTCTCATTTCAGGTGATAAAAATTACTGTCCTGAAGAGAATATTTGGAGTTATACCTTCTAGTGACTTCTTCCAGAGACTTTATTCAATAAACAGAACCTACGTAAAATCCATCCAATTTAAGAGAAGAGGCTATATGTACAGACATGCTATAAAATGTTTCTAGTACATTTTACTACTTTAAGTTTATGCTGTCTTCATCCTTAAACAAAAAAAAAAAAAAGTTGTTGTTGTTTTCTAATGCCAGGCGTTTGACAATAAAGTCATTTGACCTCTTGCACTCCAATATAAAAAAAAAAGTTTACGAGCACCTAACTTGATCTTGCTACACACATGAACACACGATATCGAAACTTCAGTTTCAGAAAAGTTAAAGCTGCCTTGTCCTTGTAATGAAAGTCCACAAAACTTCATGAAATCCCTTCAGTAGTATTATTTCCATATCCACTACAATCATCATCATCCTGTCATGTTATATAGTCCTGTCAGAACTACTACAGTCTACAAGAAATTTTCCACTCATCTCGTCATAGGATGTCCCAATATTTTTTTCCTATTTAGTTGGTAGTTGAAAACTGTCCTAGGAATTCTGGATCTGGACATATCAAACTCATCACATCCAAAAATTAAATTCTTTATGATTATGTTGTAAAACAGTTGTATAATGAATCAATTTTCACTGGTTGATTATCCGAATACCTATCAACTGAAAGTGTTCCAGTCAGCAAATTCAAATTTGTGCACATGCCATGTAAAAGTTCCGCTAGCACTGTTTGCGAGATTTGACTGCAAAAAAAACCAGTCTCAGCTCTGAAGGAAGGGGGAGAAAAAAAAAAAGGACTTCTTTCCCTAAACTGTAGGCCTACTTTAATGGTCCTGGTTGAGTGTTAGAGAAGGCTGTATGGCCTTAACTGCCAGCTTAAATAAATTATTATTATTATTATTTTGAACATGTCAAACTAGGCTAGTCAGTTCTCTGTTTTATTTGTAAGACGTGTGATACAAAATATATATGTACAGTTTTGTGTTTAATAGATGTTTCTTTGTTTCATACTGCTCCTATGACACCGGTACAATTTGTTTTCGGTTATCCGAGCCCCCCCCCCCCCCATCTCCAATTGTTTCGGATAATCGATGCTCTACTAAAAACCGTGTATTTCGAGTTTTATATTCAAGTTCTCGCTATTTTTATTTAGAAACAACATGTATGCAATTTTCTGTACACAAACTGATCCTGAATATTCACATGGAAAACTTAAATTATATTGGTAGCTGCAAAAATATATATATATATATTGTATGCAGCAGATATAAAAGAAAGATTATATTCACGACTGTATTTGCAACATACAGCTATTAAAAAAGAAAATAGCCGCTATTGAAAAATTGTAAATTAAGGAACTATGCAATAAATAAATCTACCTTCTCATTGATTTATAAGAAACTCTGAAGCAGTTATTTATGAAACTGTATATAACAATGTGTGAAAGATGAAAGGAGAATGAACTATTATATATTGTTCCTACTGTTTGAATAGGAAATTCCTGCAAAAGTGTTCTAAGAGAATTATCTAGCCAAATAGCACTCAAGCTACTGTCGACCAATCTTTTAAATTGTGCTAATTGTTGCTTATTACATCAAAAGATTTATGTCTAAAGGACTTCTTTATTTGAGGAATATATTAGTATTTAACAATTTTACTCTGAACTAAAAATGTTTGTGAACATATTTATCACAAAACAGAGCATTGGATGCTAAACAAATCAGTTGTCACCTTGCATACCTCTATTTCTTTAATATTCTCTTTGGCTTGAAAGCTTTACAAGCTCTAATAAGTCGTGCATCCATTTCTTCTGATTAATATATATAAATAATATAACATTCAGATATAAATCTCTGTTTTTTAAGGTAATCATATTCAGGAACAAACAAAATTTTTGTAACAAAGTTTCGTGTTTTCTTTTAAAGCAAGAACTACCAACTAAAAATCATCAGAGCTGATTTCAAACATATTGCCATTTCATGCAACTTTTGTCCAAAGGCTTTAAACAAGAGCACCATAATTTTCCAAGTAAAAGTTTTGATACTTCATGTGTCATTTCACAGATAAACCAGAAACAACGGTTAAAAGAAAATTCATACAGTAGTGCAATGGAGAGAAATTTTTTGGACAGGCAGTTTTATTTCAAATAGGATGTTCAAAGCAAACATTTTCATAAAAATTCTGAAACAGACTTTTTCTGAAGACAGATTATTTTCTCTCTATTTTAGTATACTGGAAATGTGAGGATATGAGATGAAAGTAGACTTGTGATAAAGATTACAGAAAATCATACTCGTATGAACATTGTAATTGCACAGTTCTCTGCTACATTATTTTCCAGTTTTTGAACTGATGAAACAAAGGATTATAAGTGAGAGGAAAGTCAAGGCTAGAGAGTTAGTGAGTATACTGAAAGAGAACAGAACAGTTAACTGATATTTGTCGTACTTAATATCATGTGTCAACAATCAATTATCCTCGAAAACAGTGTACCAGACCACGTGAGTTATGCTGCTTTGCAGACTAGAAATCATTTCATGTGTTGCTATACCTATTACATTATTCCAAAACCTTCTGTAATACTCCTATCTTATACATTCTGGTGATAATCTTAAGATTCTGAACACACTTTGAATCTTGAGCTATTATGTGGGAACAGCCTCGATTGTAGGTAACAACACATTGCTTCTGGTTTAGTCATTTCAAAGACTGAAAACAAGTAGAATCTGGCATGTGAATAATTCCATTTCTCAAATGGGCACATCTGTAAGTTGGAATTCATTAGGACTGATGTTAGTATATTAGGCAAGTTTGAGAATTAGTAGAGCCAAATTTTTAGAAGGACAAGAAATTGCTGAAAATCTTGATCTTAAGCCATATTATCATTTAGGGACAAGGTTCTTTTACATCCTGTTATTCCATGACAGGACCTCCCAGCTTTACATCCCATCTGAAAAAAACCACATAAAGGATTTTATCATTCTTAAAATCCATCTCTCATGACACACAGTTTAACAGCGCCATCTGTGAAAAAGATACACTTGATGATTCAACATTACTTTTATTTTACTTCCATGTTAATATGTACTTTGCTCAAGTAGCTGGTAAGATATGATGCCTCTATGCAATGGATAATGTGTACTAGATGACAAGACGAGGCATTTTCCTATGTGGTGAAAATGACAATGAAGAATTTTAGAATAACAGGCAGTGCTATTAGAGTACTCTGAGAAAACCTGCTTCAACATGGATTTAATTAATCTTTGTAACAAATTTAGACTTACAAGGATTTGAACATGTCTCTGCTATGATATGAGCAAGGTCTGAATTAAGAATGCACAAATAATTGCAAAATGCATCTATAGTTATGCCAAGAATTTCTTACATGATCATGTCCATTATGTTATTTAAAGTAGCATATTCCACTCCATATATCATGCATTTCTGTCTTTATTATTCCTGCTTACACTGACATCCTGACACTGTTTTTCGCAGAAAAGACAAAGAAAATAATTGCCCTATCAGATATTTTTGGATATGGCATTCAAAGAATAGATGTTACAGTTTTTGTGTTGTGTCATGCTCGTGTAGATTGGCAAAAGTGTATCCTCTTTTCTTTTCCTTTATCATAATAGGTATCATACGTATAACAGAAAGGAACAACTGCCAGCAATGAGAACTGTGAACATAAATTCCAATGACTTGTGGTTAATGTAATGGGCATAACTTCTGAACTTACCAGTAAGCAAAGAAATAAGATTTAGTAGATATTGCCTAGTAATCAATCTCATAATCTGGTCACCCTACGCTCACACAGTTGGCCGCAAGGCTGACACCATTATCCACTTCCAATGTTATTTTCATCCTCTTTGAAACAGCATGTCTTAATATTCCTCTAGAATTTTAAAAAATACGAGCTGTAGAAACTTTGTACTTGTAACAAAATGATGTACGACTTGTGATTTTATATTCTCAATTTAAATATTGCAAATTTATTTCCATGCCATTGTCCAAAACACACAGCAGCTCCTCGTTAGAAATTGCACAGACTCTGAAAAATTGGACGACATCAGTACATACGCAGGAGGCTTCGTATTGAGGAAATATCACTAAAGAGCATAAAAGAGGATTAACAAGCAAGATTCATGCAATCACCACTGTTCAATTTTGAGATATTGCAACATATACAATGACACAGTCTATCACTATTCTCATCAACCAGATGCATTCCCCTCCACCACTCGATGCAACGCTCTCCACTCTAATGACAAGTTACTGAACAAAATAACAGCAAGTCAATTAAGAAACATTAAAAACTGTGATGAGTCATAAGGCCATTGAGTGAATACATGATAATATTCTGTTCTGTTCTTTTACTAACTACAATTAATAACTATGTTTATTATAATTTATTGAACAAGATACTTTAATGTTGTACCTACAATGTCATAAAATATAAAAAATAGCACATGGTACTGTTTTTATGCTTGTTTTGGTTTTCTTCATGAACGTCAGATGTTGACAATTAAATACTTCTTTACAGCTTATTTAAATTATATGTACTTGTTTTGTTAGTTTTTTTCTCACTTTTTGGAGGTATGCACGTATTGTAATACATTTCTACAAAAAGGCAATCAATCGGTATTTTAGTGGCTTTTCTGGAAAGATTGCAGAGTGGATGTTGCTATTCTCCAATAAGAATATGACCCCACTTAATGATGTCATGCTCTTCGTGGATTTTGACTTGCCTCTTACATATACCAGCTAGAAAACCCACTCTTTCAAGCATGACATGATTATTCAACAAGCCCCACAAAAAGGGGAGGAGGGTTCAAATACATAAATGAAGGGGGGGAGGAGGAAATGATTAATCATTCCATATCAATATTTAATCACTAAGTGCATTCCTCTTGAGCAGCAAGTGCTTCGCCATTCTGTTCAACACTGTACAACCTGTGTAAGTGACATGAACCGTCTGGCAAAGAAATGGTCAGGAGAACTGCACTACCCAGCAAGTGCATCTCTACCTATCAGCAAAACAAAGCCAGATATACAATGTAATAAATAAGGCTTTTAATTTGCCAGTAAAAACCATTGAGACACCAGTCACTTAAGATATTTTCACCTCTAAAATCAGTTTGGTTTCATCTTTCATTAATCATATGTAACACTGGTGAAAAAAAAATGCATTAAGACTTCCTTTCACGAACTCCTGAGAAGTGTCTGTATACACACACACAAACAAACAAAAGAAAGAAAACTGCTGTACAGAATTATATCCCTCGTTAATAATTTTGTCTTATTTACTTGCTCCTATACAAGTCTTGAAAAAACGCAGAGCCACAAGTGTTACCGATCATATACAGACCTTAATCCAACAGCCCGACTTCACTAAAACAATAACAAAACTATGTAGAAAAAGCATAGGGACTTTCAATGAAATGTGCAGCATTTGTTACAAAATGACCATATTTCATCAACAGACAAAAAAAAATGGACATTATGTGCAACTCAGGTCAAATAAAATTCTTCCTTCACATTTACTAGATAAATACAGACTTATGGACAATAAATGAAGAACTGGTGGGCAAAGAGGGCTTGAGATATCTACTTGAACACCTCGAGACCTTAAATCACTTACACAGCGAACCTATGAGTGCAACAATGTTTCAATATGCACACAAGAACAATTATTGGCAGTGAGGTCAAATGAAGCTAAGACTATAAATATACAATGGCCCATGTTATGCATCTTGCAACTTCAGATGTCTCAAATTCTTCTGTAAATACAAATGCATGAAGTATTTTCAGACATTTGCCAAACTATGTAACATTATAATTTAGACAACAAATAAAAAGAGAGCAAGTTGGTAGCATTGGAATGTGTCTGTACTATCTTATTCTGACTATTCTTAGGACATGCAGTAGGGGAAATAGAAACTTCAGTTCTTGCACTCATAAGCTCGATCTATTATGTCTAATCACTAAATCAAAGAGAACATTCTTCCTCTATAACGTATCTTGGAATGTTGAGTATAAGTAAAAAATAAACTGATTTTCCTTTTGCATATATAGTTCCATTCTCACGCACTACAAACTTGCTTTTTAACAAAGTTAAATTTACCTGGCGTGTTCTTAATGGAAAATGAAGTAGTAAAAGGGAGAAACTTTCAAGTCGTCATTTGTTCATGTCATAATCCAGAGCTCAGTTTTATCAACACTTGCCTTGACTTGTGAATGTACAAGCCATTGAAGATAAGAGAAAACCCTTTGTGCAGTTCCTATACACAGCAACACCATTATTCCAGTGGTGTGCTAGCCACAGCATTTCCTGACTGTATTAAAATGGCTGTAAATTCATGTCACGACGGGGGGGATTAAAATAAACACAAATGTAACGTATTTTGAAATTAAATACCAGCATATAAAACATGATTTACGATGCTTCGTGTTTCATTCCCACAAGTCAGCATAGTACCTTCTTTGTATATGGAATTGGTACTTCGGAAGGGGAAAAAATGTGTATGGATCGAGGCTGCCCACAGAATGGAGAATTGGCACATTCACAATACCATAGGCGGAAGTGCTTGTTCATTATTATTCACCCACAATGGTGGGTGATTGGCTACTTCCAAGTGTCAAAAGCGAGACAAAAACAAAAAAAATAATAAATACAACAGTACCTCTTCTGAAACCTATGAATTATGTAGGATTGTCATTTCTCCCCTCTGCACGCAGATAGAATGAAAATGTACGTGGCAATTACCTATCTTGGTATGTACTGTACAGTATTTGTTAAAAAAAAAAACCTAACTTGCTTGCATGGGTGAAAACATTGTCTTGTTCATGAGTTCAAAATATCTTAATAAAAAAAATGGTACATCGGTCACTTCTCGTCATCCACTTTCGTTTTCTTTGTCGGTGGTTCTTCAAGACTGCTTGTTGTCTCCTCTTCTGTCTCCGCCTTGGTGGAAGCTTCCTCATCCCGCTTGTTACACGCAACAATCGCTGATGCAATTGCCGTTGAATCATTGGTTGCTGAATCAGAAGTGGTAATGGAGTCATTGGTGTTCTCATCACCAGGGGGCACCGCTGTCGGTGTCGATGGTTTGTCCAATGAATCCTCGGTGAAAGATGTAGTTGTGTCGTCCATTGCTGCAGCTGGATGCTTCCCATTGGTCGAATCCTGGGTGCTCTCATCTGAGCTCTGATCAGGTTCCTGGCACATAATAATTATATATATAAGGTAACAGAATATGTGAGCACATCTAAAATAACACGCGAAATTCATCAGACTAAAATTTTCATAAAATGACTACTATAGTAATATAAGACAAGTCTTCCTGAGTGGAGTTTGCAGATCTCCAGTTGGGCACCTCCCCAGACTGTTTATATGGGAACCAGAAAGCTCAACAGATATGTAGGGCACCAGGGATAAAGTGCCTGGGTGGACCAAAATTGCAGGAGTGGCTCAAAACCACTGCCATCCAAAATTCAGTCCCTGGAAAACACCCATTGATAAGACTCCAACAAGGGTCCCAGTTGGGCAACTTGATGGGGCAATGATTCACCGAAGCCAAGGTATAAGGAATCATGCCAAGGGGTGATCATGATAGTGGTGTCGTGAACAATCGAAACCCTGTTGTTATGAGTCTTCTGTCTGGGGCAGAGGATTTAAGAGGCAGTGATATACTAATTCCCAATAAACAGAGACAACACCTCAGCAAGGGCTGTTGCTCAGATAGGTTGGAGAACACAGCAAGGCTGGAGTTCCCAGTCAAACTAAAACACACAAACCTGTAGCAACAGACAGAAGAAGGCATAAGGCATACTGCTTCCATTATCAACCATATACATCTTGACAAATCCTCCAAAAATGCCAATCACAACATGAGGAAGAAACAAAAGAGGGGCAGAATTAGGCAATCTACACAAGAAGGCCACTCAACTAGCATCAGTTTAGCAGAAAATGGAGGTAAGAGAACTCATTCTGAGACCTCTATCCCATCACCTGCTGCAAGAATTGGACCAGCAGAAAAATCTAGAGGAGATCCTGCTCCAAGAACATATAGTGAAGTGCTTCTATCTGCACGATGGCTCTTGTGAAGGAAGATTTTTTCTAATATAAGACTAAGGAATAATGAACTGGGCATTATTCAGGACGTTCTACTAAGGACATGGATAGCAGTCCCATGGAAGAACCTCTATCACTGATTAAGAACTATCATCTGAATGAAGATGCCATCATCTATCTTTGTGGGGACAAAGTGACCTGTAAATGGTTAACAAAAGTCTTTAACCGAAACAATGAGGTACTGGAAAGAACAACTCAAGATTAGACTTAACACCAGTCTGTTGAGAGTTCTCAATAAACCAGAGACTCTAACATCACCAGATGGATATTCCAGGTAAATAAGGATTCAGTTGCTGCCAAAGAGAAAAATAACTATTCTATCTACACTGAAGTGGATGAGGGACTCGTCAAGATCCTTCACGACTCTTGAAAAGCAAAAGGAAGCAGCTGCTGAAGAAGTAGAGGAAAAGATGGAAACCACCTCAATTTCCTCCGATGAAAAGGAGACAACTATCCCAAATGAAGTAGAAGGCACAAAGGAGACGTGGATTGTCCTGCAGGTGGCTCTGAAGAGTTGGCACCAATAACTGGAACAACCTTGGGTCTACCACAGGACGGCTCCCATCCAACTGAGTCAGAAATCACAGCCCTTTGAGTTTTACAAATCAATCTCCATTACTGCTGGACTGCACTGCAGTTTTTTTGTCGCAGGCTGGTGATGAAGGACATTTATGTAGTACTGATTCAGAAGTCTTGGACCTTTTACATGATTTGACTAATATTATTAGAATAAATTGAGAAATGTTTAATATTAATAATTTCTGTTGCATAATACCAGCCAGTTTATCAATATTATTACCGGTAGTGATTTCGATAGAAAAATTTTACAAATTACAAGTTCGTCAGAGAACCATAAGCATACCATAAACTTTTGAATTATAATTGCATATCATCACTGCACCTCGAAAATCCGCTGTGTGCATTTAAATAGATTTTTCAGGAGAAAAAAAGACACATCATCCCTTTTAATTCCTTTTAAAGGTACTTTCGGTATGAGTTCTTCATTTTTCATGTAATGATTGCAATTATACTGCAAGTAGTTTTGAATTAAATCAAGGGAATTAAAAGCGATAATGATTTTTTCTTTTGCCTGAAAAATCTGTTTAAAAGCACATAGCAGATTTTGGAAGCAAAGCGATGTTATATCAGTGCCATGATAACGTTGATATCAACTATAATAATCTCGATGACAGTCAGTGTCAATATCTCGTAAAATAAAAAATAAACAATTATTGTTGTGTCTGTAAATTGTTTATAATGGAGAAAAGACAAGAGCAATGCACTCTAACAATGTGCATAATGAATAAAATTAAATATAAAACATCAATTTACTTGGCTGATTTAGCGACACATTAACTAAAGATGGCCTATAGCAGTTATTGTTTAAGTGAAGGATATAAAGTGCTGTGCTAAAGTACAAAAATATCAGTCCCTATTCCTATAAAGCTTAATATCATTAATTTATTTATTGGTTCTAGTCCTGCTGGATCACAATGGGAGCCAACTAAAGTTCAAGAATATGCAGTGTCCATTTCGTTGGAAACAGAAGGTCTGGTCATTGCCAAAATCTTACTTTTGAGCCAACCATAATTTCTAAAATTTACATGCAATAAGTATTTCATTACAGAAGTTGTCAAATGGATTCAAGAGGCTTGTGAAAAGACATAAACTTGACATTTTGACAAATGAATTAATTTCGAGATAATAAAATAAATGCACTCACAAGTTAGTATGCAATGTTCACAGCAGTGAACTAATTTTCTTTTTGCAACATGATTGGAAATTAAGAATGTACACGCAAAAATACCTGTAAGCGCTGGCCCAATTAAATATGTTAAGATTTGTGAAACTAATGATGAAGTTAGCATAAGAGTAGAATTTCAAGGATATTCTTCTATTAGAGATAACACAGAGTTGCATGATTTAACTTCAGTAACATCTGAAGTAATTAACATACTTCTTCAGCAGTTGCCAGAATTGAAATGTTATGCAATGTCTAACGAAAATTGATTACTGCTATTTTTAATAAATGTGAGAACAGGTCTCTCCTACCCATCTTTGAGAATATTTGGTATGCATCGAACCACAGTGTCTCGAATAGTTTATTTGTAAAAACACTGATGGAACTAGTGTCAAGAACAAACAAATTTATAAACAAAGTATTCAAGAAACTATGCCAATTGCCTTTCAAAATAGAAATCAAAACTGCAGAATCATAATTAACTGTACCGAGATTAAAATATGCAATACAGCCATCTAGAATATTGTAGATAAGGGTGAAATTCTTTAACTGCTGTCACTTAAAGTGGAAATCAGTTTTAAATCCAATTTTATTGTTGTGATGGCAAAGCTAATGATATATTCATAATAAATTATAGTTGTCTGCTGATGTTACTGGGTACAGAGATGAAGTTATGGTTGATAAGAGATTTCCGGGAATAAAAACAAACTTTTCTAGCGGTGGTGTTATTGCAGTGACACTTCATTCTTGCACAAAGAAAAATTAACCACTGATGAAATTGAAACATACAGTGTAGCAAGTGTAAGAATTCATGTGAAAATATATGTTCAGTGGATAAAAATTACTATATTTGAAATACATTACCAATTAAACTTTTTCATTATGTTATGACATTCACATTGTTCTGTTTTAACAAATTTACAGCCTTCAATAATGCAGTGAAATATGTTGTAAAGCGTTAGTAAGAATATAAAATCAGCTATCATAACAGGTTTTGCATATATATGCATGTTATGTGCAAATTAACAATGAAAATGATTTTCTTGTAAAAATGTCAAAATTTATGTCTAACAACGTTTTGGCAAGTAATAATAAAAATAGAAATTTCGTGTAATGAGTGTACAGTCTTAATTGCTGGTCCCTCCAATCCTTGTAGGATGTCTGCATGGAAGCTGAATGGATTTCAGTTAACTGCAGTTGAAATGATTTTGCTCCTTTTTTAAGAAGAAAAAAATATATATATTACAAAAAAAATTTTAATTATTTTAATCAAGTGCAATGTCCTTAATGTTACATAAAATTAAAGAATATCAACGTATTTTATATATAACATACAATTTATAACATATTATATCACGTCATGACCATAATACTAGCTATACCACTATAATGGTAGCTCGGCTCTTAAAGGTTAATAAGCTGCCAATAGGATCTATTTATTGACTGAAAACCACATTCAATGACAATATCGCATATTTCTTCAGTTTACCTATCAAAACGAGTCGCAATGTTTCCTATGAAAACTTACAGACACTGTCATGGCAAGGCACTACTAATACATGCATGGTGCTTATAAGCAGTAACATGAGCTGCTGCCAGAAAGTCAAAAGAAGGATAGGAATGGCAAAGGAAGCTTTTAATAGAAAAAGAAGCATCTTCTGCAGATCTCTGGAAAAAGAACTAAGAAAGAGATCAGTGAAGTGCTTTGTATGGAGCATGGCATTGTAAGAGGCAGGAACATGAACATTACAACGAAGTGAATAGAAGTGAGTAGAAGCATTTGAAATGTGGATATGGAGAAGAATGGAGCATGTGAAATGGACAGACAATAAGAAAAGAAACTGTGCTGGAAAGACAAGCAAAAGAGCTCAATCAGGAACCGAATTACAAAAGGTGCGAAGAACTCATGGGTCTTCCCAAGGAAACACATTAAACTAAATACTGATTTTTCTAACAGAATAAAGTCAATTTAAGAAATATCTTAATCTCTTGGGTATGAGTGAGAATCCTACATCCATGGGCATGAGTGACAACCCACAAAAAACCCTCAACTCACATTTCGTGTGAATTATTCTGCAATAAGATCTGAACATCTTAGTCAACACTTCACAAAACTGAGTGAGTTTTCTCAGATTTCTATGAAAAACTTAACTACTTCCATTACAGCCACAAGGTCTCCTGAAGGATTAAGTAGGGGTTAGCACAACAGACTTCAGGTTGTGGTGCTTGGTCGGTTGTAGCACCCCTCTCTGGTACAAATAATATGGAACACGTAAAAGTTTTGAATTAGAAATGCAAATTATCCAAACTCATTTCATTGGCAATGAAGCATCATGACCTTCAAATTATTAAATGTGATAAATTATAAAGAGAGAATTGCGCACAAATGTGCATAGATGTCACTGTAAATGTGATAAATTATAAGCATAGGTTCTTTAATGCTTTCTATGCTTTTTTTTGTATTCTCAGTTGAGAAAATATCAGTATTTGGTGGAGTTCAGAATTATTGCTTACATCATAAGTGGATAATTGTTGCATATG
Organism: Periplaneta americana; assembly: GCF_040183065.1. Classification (NCBI taxonomy): domain Eukaryota; kingdom Metazoa; phylum Arthropoda; class Insecta; order Blattodea; family Blattidae; genus Periplaneta; species Periplaneta americana. Next base: position 71,963,654 of record NC_091125.1, read on the forward strand.
TAGTCGATTTCTGATCAGTGTGCGCAATAATGTGTATCTACTTTCCATTTTAGTCTCTTTGGATGACTGTAACTGAAGAAAGATGACAAAGAGAAATTGAAGTAATCTGATGAAAAACAACCAACATTTCATGTGGTCTTGCTAGAATACGAGCATAGTGCAGTTGTCATTCTGATAATCATGTAGGTATTTGCATAGTGTACCTTGTAATCAAATTGTGCATAACAACAGAAATATGCACTATAATGAAATGCTCAGGTTCATGATAAGACTGAGAATATTTTGTTTTATTTTTATTAAGAAATGTCATCATACTTGTGGCTTCAAGTTGGAGTCCCCATTCTTTTGCTCGTGATGTGAAGTTCCATTTTCTGTAGGGTTGGGGATACTGTCCAGTAATTCAGGTTTCATCTCCGAGGCAACATAGTGGGTCCAAAGTGCCAGCTCCACCTGATGTGGATTCCAAGTCCCATTGTTGGCTGCAACACAATATACAAGTCACATTACTCATCGAAATATAAATATAGAATATATTTCCACTGAACAGTAAAATGCATTGTTCAAGTTACATAAAATAACCAGCCTATATGATAAAGTGACATTTTCCTTTTAATTCAAATAACTGCCTTTGATTTCAAGCTGACAGAAAAATATATTTTCTATTCACCAATTTGTTCCTGCTGTTTCTAGTGGTGGGGTGTGACTTGAAGACCTGTAATTTTGTTGCAGTGACAGATTTGTAGTGGGTTCCAACTGTGACTATTGTTCAAAAATCACAATCTCCGGCCAATATGTAGCTAATAGGGATGATGACAACTATGATTATATGTGACCATATGGGATTGCTCCAGACAACTCTGAATCATAATATCCATACTAACTTGAATGATAAGGTAAATGGGATGTATTATTGTCCCACTCAACTCTTTGATACCCAAGCATACAATGCTCATCATGTATTTGTTACATACCATGCTAATCAGTATTGTGGATATGAATAACAATTTCCGGCCAATATGTAGCTCATAGGGATGATGACAACTGTGATTATATGTGACCATATGGGATTGCTCCAGACAACTCTGAATCAGAATATCCATACTAATTTGAATGATAAGGTAAATGGGATGTATTATTGTCCCACTCAACTCTTTGATACCCAAGCATACACTGCTCATCATGTATTTGTTACATACCATGCTAATCAGTATTGTTGATATAAATAACAATTTCCGGCCAATATGTAGCTCATAGGGATGATGACAACTGTGATTATAAGTGACCATAAGGGATTGCTCCAGTCCCACGCTGTGGCGTCGTGGTCTAAGGCATCCTGCCTAGGACTCACATTACGGAATGCATGCTGGTTCGAGTCCTCATGGGAGAAGAAATTTTCTCATGAAATTTTCGGCCAGTGTATGGGACCGGAGCTCACCCAGCATCGTGATGCACTTGGGAAGCTACAATAGGTAGCGAAATCCGGTTGCGAATACCGGCTGGGGGGATCATCATGCTAACCACACGATACCTCCATTCTGGTTGGATGATCGTCCACCTCTGCTTCGGCATGTGGTCGTGAGGCCAGCAGCCGGCTGGTCAATCTAGGCCCTTCATGGGCTATGGCGCCACAGATTATTATATGGGATTGCTCCAGACAACTCTGAATCAGAATATTCATACTATAGTCTGACCATCAGATCTGTGCCCCAGTAAGATATGCGAACTGAACCTTAATTCCTTTTCAGCCTCGGCAATTCATTTCTCTCCCTGTATTCCTATTTCTCTCTTTTCTATCTCTCTCTCTTTCTCTCCCCCCACTACTCACAATTTTGAGCTTCTTGCAGGACAGTTTATTTGCACTTGCAGTCCAGTGTTGTCAACTCAACATGAATACTGTGGCATGGAGTGGTGAAAGAAATATTATTAAGCAAGTAATAGCATTTTGCATAAGTAAATCAGCGTCATTAGACCTACTTAAATTAAATTATGAATAAGTAATAATTAACCTTACAGTATTATAAGGAATATTCAAGAGACATGACACTGTTTGACGGAAGTTTGGCAACATCCCTATTCGGCAAGGTTCGTGGCCTGCTGTTTGACGTAGTGGGAGAGAAACGGGTGGAATGGGGTGAGTAGAGGCGTTAACTTTTCCAAGAACGACGACAGCGCTGAAGGGGCATAGATCCAATGGTCTGACAATAACTTGAATGCTAAGGTAAATGGGATGTATTATTGTCCCACTCAACTCTTTGATACCCAAGCATACACTGCTCATCATTTATTTGTTACACACCGTGCTAATCAGTATTGTTGATATAATATTTATGGCACTGGTATGGCAATTAGCAGACGAGTGACAAAACAAACATCACCACAGTCTTGTCCAGCACAAGTCATAAATTGGATGTAAGCCAGGGATCAATCCCAGCCCACAGGATTATGAATCCAGTGCTCTAGCCACTGGACTGCCATGACTGCTCCCAAGCCTTACTTACAACCTGTATTTATTTTTCTACATGTATAATCACCACAACAAGCAAGACATTATTGCATATGTACGAGTTTTTGGATGCATTTTTTAATGAATTTACTGCCTAATAAGATAGCCAGATCTTCATTCATGAACAAAGAAGTGTGAACCAGTCATAGCTGCATAGTAGAAGATCAAACAAATCCCAATGAAAATCAAAGGAGGTCAAGAGTACTCTGTGTGTTATGAAAACATGCATCATGCACGAGAATGTCAGAAGTATAATTTATTTTCGATCATCTGGCACAATTTTGTTTAAGTCTTACAGTAAACTGAAGCATTCACTGTGGTTCCCTGCTCCAAGAAATCTACCAGCTACACACCTCTTGCATTTCAAAAAATGGTGTCCATAAGTTTTTCGATAAAAAAAAACTGTTTGAATTTTTTGGCTTGAAGTAACCTGTGTACATCACTGCAACAATTCAATAATCCTTCCCCCCAAATAAGGGTATAAGGTACAATGTTCTCCTATTCAGATATACCCTTATTCCAGGGGAGTATTTAATTGTTAGTTAATTTTCACATTTGTGTATTAAATACACATCTCATCACTAGTAATGATGTAGTTGAGAGATCAGATCTATGTGTAGAGTTTCGTGAATGTCCAACATCTCTAGCACTTAACTTACACTGATTTTATGATACTGTGGTCTGTCTGCAACAATTTCATATAGCACTCAGTTAAAATTTGTAAAAAGGTATGTTAGTAATTCCAAAATTGTGAAATACTGATTTTCACAAATTTTCATGTTCATACATTTCACAAACTTAGGACACATTCTCATGATGTTTTGGCAGGATCATAACTTTTTACCGGGCACCAGTTTTATATTTTGGCAGTTACATCGCCCATAAAAAACCCCCAATATGAATGGAGAACTGCAGCTGTCTTTGGTCATCGGGAGGATTACATAAGCAAATCCACCGATCTTCTCCCATCCACCACCTGGGGGACATCCCTCCACGCCGTGACAGGCCAGCGATTTATTAGAGTATTCACATACAGTGGGATCGAGGGCAACGAACTGGCAAATACACTTGCCAAGAAAGGCACAACAATACAGGAAATGAAAAACGATAAATCTGCCAATGACTTCAGTAAAGCGCCTACCAATTCGAAATTCTCACACCTTCATACTGGGGGGGGGGGGGGGGGAAACATTCTGAAAACATAAAATGGAACACCCTAATCTTGAACCCAGAAGTAATCCCACAAGCACCACAGAAAACTGCAGTTGTAGCCTTCAGAGGGGTTACAGGACACAATTGCTTGGCAAGTCACTTACATAAACTACAAATTCTAAATTCACCATTGTGTTCCCAGTGCAATAGTCAAGAAGAGATGAACGAGAGCCACTTGAAGACCTGCACTGCACTATCTCCAGAAGACACTGTAGCCCAGAAGTATTGGAGAGTACGAATGCTAATGGCTTCATTGCTAGATGCAAGGCATTGAAACAACAACATTTCACAAACTGATTACTGACTATAGAAGAGCAGCTGCTTCTTACTTCATTTTGCATGTTCACTGTCTATCTCTGAGATTCTATATCATTGTCTGATCTTTCCTCGTTTAATTGGCAATGAATTTATGGTGGTTAGATTTTTTGCATGAAGGAAGCAAAGCATGAACTTCACATCTAGCTGGATTTGGTACAATTTAATCGGCACTTACTTCCAATGTCCCTTGTACTTTTAGTTAAAAGACAGCATAAGTATATATGAGTAATTATAGTTCTTGATGTAAAATTTATTTTAAACAAAGGTTACTTATAAAAATACACTAAAGTCATTTAGTCCACTGAAAATCCTACAGGCTTTAAAGACTTGAAATCTGGTAATAAATTTTGAGTTTGGATGCTGGATACTCACTTTCTTTATTGAGCCTCTGTACTGTAGCTTGAATGTGTTGAACAAAGTTGAGGTATTCCTTTGTGGTGTAGTCGATGCCTTCAATCTCGGGAATAGCCATAAGGCACTCATCTGCCATGAATGGGGCTTGATCAGGGGCCGCCGCCGCTAGTAGAGCTACACAAACACAAATCACAAATTAAGTAAACTCATGTTCTTTATTTTAATAGCAGTTTTCCAAGTAAATTATGTTTAAATCTACTATGTAATTTGGCTTACAAGGAAGGCATCTCTATTCATTATTCATACAATTCTATACACAGCAGACAATCTAAAATTATTTTACTACTCCATTTTGGTACATTATTTGTTTCTGAGGATGATACTGAAATCCCGAATGTAATGTTACTGTACATTTCCAAATTATTCTGTATTTCTTCAGAAATATAATAGATGAAAGTGGTTGTTGTGGTGATGGTGTAAAGACAGCAATGCCAGATCCTTTTTAGGTTACATTATCAGATACAACTTCATATGGTGAAGACATTGCAGTGATCATTAATTCTGAAAAGATAACCAAGTTAATTTAAAAATACAACTCAAAGTGAACAAATACGAAGATCCCTCAAAAGATTTCAAGAAAGTCTTATCATTCACTACTTCAGGGGCTCCAGAATGCTATTCCTTTTTGACATAGAATATGTCTTTGTCCTCATCTCACTATAGGATAACAGGTCATGAAATTCAGTGTGATGAAAATCATACACATGTAAAATCACTAATACACAATAACAAAACAACGAAACTAGTGTCAATCGACAGAGCTAGGATGAAAGTTTAGTGCATGGCAGGAGTGATCAGTGAAAAAACCTTGAGCACTTGGTGGAGGCCGTAGATTAAAAACAGCACACTTCAGCATGCCTCAGGCAAACATAACTTGGCAACAGAGGGTGCTATGCACCAAATAATTTGTTTCGAGTTCTACAAGATTAGCAAGCAAAAACTTTCGGATGTTGTTTAAAATTAGTGTAAAAGTGGGAAAACTGTCGATCTTTATAGTGAAAATCCACAATGCTCTTTCACATGCATTGAAAATATGAGAATTTGAAGACAAAATGTATACAGGGTGAAAGAGTGCTAGATAAGAAAGAAAACAAGCAGCCACTTTTGCAGGCAGAGTGAACCAGCTTTTGAGACACTATTTATTTTTATTATTATTCTGAATGTAATAATTTACCATAAGTAGGAAGTTGATAGAAGATTTAAACTTCTTTCTCATGCTTTCAAAATATTGCAAAGATGCTGTGCACAGCATTAACATGGGTGCTATTTGTAGGATTATTGTTTTGCTCTTCTATTATCAATATATTCCACGCTGAAGGTAATGCTTAAGGGGCTTTAAGATTCCTTAAGGCCTGGTTCACATGAGTGGAATGCCTGTGGAACGGCAATCGCACCATTTTCTATGACACACTAAATGTAGCAGTTTACACAGAACAGAGAGTTCGCGACAGCAGAACGTCTCCGCATGTCAGCCACATCGCCCATAGCAGAACAGAAGCCGCACAGTGACCATAAGTTTTGTATGGACTACTGCATTATATTGCATCAATCACACAAGTGAACATGGCAATTTGGCAGCAAGTGTCCAGACGACATATCTTGGCTTTTACGAGGGCTAGACCTGATACACTTAGGGCATACTTTGGCCCATTGTGTGTCTATATATGCGAGCATTGTCCAAATCCAATAGGTGGCCTGGGTGACATTAATGAATTCGATGCTGACAGGTGAGTCATCCTGCCTCAGCCCTTGATAGGTTCTATTTTGCAGATGAGTAGCCTGACAAACTCCAGGGGCCGAAGCCCCAATCCCTTCCTGTCATTGATGGCTGACAGGTAGGCCATCCTATCTCAGCCTCTGATAGAGCCAGGCATATGAGTAGTCTGATAAGCCCCAGGGGCCCGGAGACACAAACGTTTCCTATATCAGCATCAGAAACCATACTGCCCCAAGGTTTCATTCCAGCCTATTTTTAATTATTGCAGATGATAGATGAAGGGGAGGTGGAATGATAGAGGGAAAGGGAGTACTCCGGGAAAAACCCCCTCTGCAAAGTCTGCTTTGTCCACCACAAATTCCATCACGACCTGAGCCATAGACGACATATTACATATATATTCTGTACTGGCTATTGCAATTTTCTAATGTGTAGTGATGCAGTGCACATTTTGACTGGATTCAATGGCTGATATGGATGTAGAGAAAGTTGATGTTCAGGTGTTTCTGATTGAGAATGAGAAAAGGCCACATATTTGGGACATTCGAAATGAAAAATACAAGGACAGAAACAAAAAATGTTCAGCATGATATGAAATTTGTTGTGCACCATTTCCCAATTTCATGGAACATTCTGACGCAGAAAGGAAATCCTTGTCAGATATTTCTCGCTTAAGCATAAACAATAGTACACCAATTATTTCAATTTATTATATTTATTGCTTTACTTCATTAATTTCTCTATGTACTTTTTAATAAAAAGCGATAAAATATCAGTTTCTGAAAATAAAACATAAACAGTACATATTAATATATTTTATTTCAGTAAACTCTTTTTATTATTAATAGTTCCTTTCAATCCCTCTCCCTTTACCTTTACTAAAGTAATATACATAAACATAATATATTTTCTCCAAAGTGAATGCAAAATAAAATGCACTTATTTCTTATTGGTTTAATTTCAACAATTAAACGCATACAACTATTGGCATTCATTTGCCTAAGTGTTATAAAAGCATTTCTATTGAAGGTATAAACAGTCTTAAGTTAATATATTCTTTCTAAAGGTATTTTTCAGATTATGAGACAATTCATCAAAGTTGGGAAATTACATTCTTAAGTAATTAAAACAAATTTATTCGTCTTTGAACAGTACATAAAAAGTTCCTTGTAATAAAGAACTGCTGACTATTGGATGTACTCAATGCCTTTATCTTTCTTCTTCTCACCAATAGTTGCATTTTGGAGTACACTAGTACTTCACAGTAACTAGCAACTATGGTGACTGACACCTCAAATCCTTCTGTCCATCTTTCATCCACTCTTGTGGCCTCAGAATGGTGCAGCCGCCATGCAGCTGCTGTTCTGCACATTTCACTCGTGTGAACCTGGCCTAAAAGTTGATGTAACCCTGTAAAATGTTTTCCCATTTCACAGACAACTATGAATACAAAATGATTCTTTGCAAACACCTGTGAAATCATATTCTAAGCAGCAGATATGTCTCTGACATTGCCCCACCAATTTTCTTCTCCTTTTAGTCGTTTACTTAATGACGATGTATCAACTACTAGTTATTTAACATCTATGACATTGATGATAGTGAGATGGTATTTGGCGAGATGATGTAATTAGCCCAAATGAAATAAAATCCAAGCCAGACTGCTGCTCCAGATCAGCAGTTAAACACATTTATAGTCTGAACTATGCTGGTGACTAATGAATTGTTACAAATAACTACTCAAGCTTGGACTGCATCTCGTACTGTAAACATAATGGACTGTTTTTCATGCAAATTAATAATGTTACAATTCTTCCATCTCAGATATCAGTCCTGAAATATTTTCTATCTTGAATACATGTGAAATATCGCTTTGTTCATGAGTAAAAATGCAAGCAAAATTCTACATCTGAATCCAGTATCTCTCTATTCTCAAGCTTTGTAACAAGATGTCACCACACACAATAATGATTGCGAAGACTTCTGCTGAATACCAGGAAAAACACATCAATTCAAATCTTACTGATCGACAATGTATACATGTAATCATGTCACATCTCTTAACACAGATGTACATGTGTTAAGAGACCAGTCCAAAAATGCCAACCACTTCTCCAATATATATTCAGCACTCGAAACAGAAAGTGTGCATGTGTTTGCACTTGCATCTGATATTTAAAATTACACTGATTTGGCCAACAAACTAACATTAATTAGGTTTGAACTCCGTATTAGTAGTCGTTCTCATAAATTGCTTATGTTTAAAGCAAAGGGTTTTGCGTGATTTTCTTCAGAGGGGAAGTAAAGCTTTCACATCGTGGATTCATGACACATAAAATAATTGTTCTTGAGAGAGTCCAAGCAAAATTTACGAATTTTTTTAAACCCCGTCAAAATTGAACTCTGGGAATTTTTATTCTCGTTTAGCATTCTATTATCAGGAATAATGAATTCCACCTTACCACCCCCTACCTCAAAAGTGAAATTCGATATTATCATGTGGCAGAATTAAGAATGGTTCCTGACAATGACTATATACAGAGGCAATGAAAACAAACCAAGACAGACTATGCTGGAGTGCAGCACTCAGTCCATTCTTGTCCCTGTGATTGCTAAGATAATTAACTTTTTAACAGAGTATATAAACTACAGCAGAACATTTATTTATTTTTATGATTCAGTAGGGAAGAAAGAGCGAGAGGGAGAGAGAGAAAGTCAGAAAGAAAGAAAGAAAAAACCCACCAAAGCACACTTCATTTTGAACACTATCACCTTTAAAACAATTACAGTACTTTATCTTCCCTGAAATTTCAAAATCAATGAAGAAATACATATTTTAACAAAATCTCGACGACAAGCAACAGCACATTTCCGATTGTTTACAGAATATGATTGTCTCACTGAGAATGTCAACAAATTGAACTTAACGATAACAAACTGCCGAATAGGTAACAAAAATTAAATGTTTGAACAGCTGATAAACTAAACTTCAATAATAGGAACAACAACAACACTGAAGCACTTCACTGGGAAACTAGATAAAGAATGAAGCAAATCAACAAGTCGCCAGTCGACAATAACATTTTTCCTGGAAGATCATTTTCCTACATATAGCAGTAAAAATGTGCAACCCTTACACTCTATTAAAGTCAAAAAAGCAACTCCAACTATAACAAAAATAACTAATAAAATAAAAATAATAAACAAACCAAAAATTTCCCTAACCATAAATACTATTTATAGAATAAATCTACATTCAAAGATTCTAAATCCATTTATCTAAAGCTGAGTTCGAGCATAGGTTCAACTGCTTGGGTTTTTTCTGAGGTTTTCTGCAGCTGTAAGGTCAATGTCAGGTAATCACATGTCGAATCATCGGCCTCATCTCGCCAAATACCATCTTGCAATCACTAATTCCATCAATGCTAAATAATCTAGCAGTTGATACAGCGTCATTAAATAAGCAATTGAAGAAACCAGGAGGTCCAATGGTTATCTGTCAGATCTGACGTTCAGGTATTTGAGGGAGATGAAAATCCTCGTCTGACTTCCATCAGAAGAAAAATAACAGCTGCAGGGTCTATTGAGCCCATGTCGTAGATATGTAGCACATCCAGGAACCTATCACTGAATGAGAGAACGTCAGGCAAAATTTATTGGTTTTTTCTTGCCAAGTCAAAATTAAACATGCTATTGTCTTCAGATATCATTGTAACACTGGAGGCAATGAATTTTGCAATATAAATGGAAACACTAATCAATGCCAGAAACATTTAATTGACCACACCTGGAAATGTTAGCAACCAACCATTTCCAGTGTGCAACAGTAACAAACAAACAAAAAATGTGATACAAATAACTTCTCACCTGATGCCATAGTCGTGCCAACTCCTTTTAAATTACTGAGAGCTGTGATGGCTTGCTCCAGATTTGGCAACTTGCGGAAAGCTTTCTTGGTTTCCATCATCACAGCACGGGGTGTGTTTACCTTCACCAGGTACGACAGTTGCGGATAGAATTTTCCCCGCTGAAACAAATCATAACAAATAATTACAATGTTCATTCTCAACTCCTAGCATTACGACCACTACAGCTAGTGTAATGTGGCGACACAGCGATAAATAGGGAATTACACAAATAAAAAAATATTCAACATTTTACTCTAATGAAGAAACAAATACTCCCCACATTTTGACTTGTTTAACACACATGCTCATCACGCCACACTGATTTGATTCTGATGTAAACAAACAAGAGATGTAATCATTTTTCTATCAATAAATAAATGGGGACAAGACCATTATGTGTATGCTCACAACTTACATAGAATAGTTCCACTTCATATTTATCAGAGAGACTACCCAAACCATTGTAAGATTATGTCGCCCTCTTAATTAATTTTATAGTCCATCGTTTTTCCCAATCTGAAAATGCTGTATCATAAATACATTCTTGCTTGGCTAATAAACACTGCACCATTTATAAATACAACATTACAAACTGTGCTTATGATGTCACTCTGAAACGAATATGAAATTAGTAGCATATATTATAAATTATAACAGTTACACAATCTATCTCAATATTTTATTTAGAACTGCAACTGTCATTATTTCATTATTCAATACGATGTTCAAACCTAAATATTTATATATCACTTTCATCAAGATTTATCTTTGCAATCAATCATGTGGCGCATATATGTCCTCGCCATCCATTTGTTTACAACTAAAGTGAGTGCAATGTGACAATCGCATTCAATTTATAATATGTCGAGCAAACAAACTTCGCAACTCTGCACTTTATTGATCATAAAACAAATATATCAATGGCTAAGAATGATAACTCATATTTGTGAATTTGCAGGTGAAACAGAAAACTGTTTTAAAAATTAATTTCTCTCAGAATAGACAAACTTTTTACATATATTTCTGCTTTGCAAGATCTCCTACTCGAAGACAAAAATGGGTTACTGTTCAATTTTGTGAACATAATATTAACGTAGTTAATTAATAATGTAATTAAACTACGTGACCATTTTTGTGTATATTACACATCACTTCTTAGCCATCGACATGTAAAATAACATGTTAACCAGGTACAGTAAAATTTAACACGAAAAAGACATATAATACATATTTCCGAAGATCATTTTCTATTCTTAAATCTGAAGAAATTCTTTGCGGGAGGCATTTCCAGTTTCAGAATAGACAGTCAATGCAATTTTCAAAAAATGACTTCCAACACGTGTTCAAAACAGTGGCAGAAATTCTGTGAAATGTGTATTACAAAAAATAAAGACTACTTCGAGAAAGATCATTAAATCACGAGAATGAATAAAGGTATTAAAAAAACCAATCAATGATCATCAGACTTCACTGAATTCTGAATCACATAAGCTCACAACACGATTATCTCCTATCAATTAATAGCCCTGTTATTTGCCTTTTGATCTTGCATTAAATCACACTCTTAATACCTCCTTCATTTGCTAATGTAGTCTGACTTAAGCTTTTAATTTAATCGAGTTTAAATTCTTATCATTATTAAGTGTTTTAATTACTTCATAGTCCTTTAACACAATCATATAATTGTAAGATAGATAATAAGTTTTCGGTTAGTTTCTTTTTTGGTGGAAATGCGTTTTTTATTACTGTCTTGGTATTAAATATTCTCTATTTTATACTGAAACTTCATTAATGAAAAGTCTAGTATTTACAGAAAGTAGAAAGGAAAATAAGCAATAGTGTTAACCTAAAATCCTATGGTAATAAATTTAATGATAATTCAATAACCTGGGATGAAAATTCTTTAATAATTGCACAAAAAATACATTACTTTGTATACAAGTCAATTATAATTAAAGTAATACTGCACGTTCACATGGAAGATATCCTTAATAAAAAAACAACCTCAGAAAGTGTTTACTATACACACTTCCGTTTTGCACCATTGTATAGAGAATTTCTCCAGTATTATTCATATTTCACTTAAGTGCATGTGCCGAGCTCAGTAAACAATTTCGACACTGAAGGATAAAGTTGCATGCAAGCAGTGCCTAGCTGATGTAAAAGTCTGTTACATTATTCAGGATTATTTTAGAACACAATATGAACGTGAACGTCCAACATCTGTTTCTGGGACAAGAAACTGAGGACTATAGGATGCCTGTTTTCTTTCTTTCTTTTTGGATACTTTTCATATGGACACCATAGACATGCATGCATTAAAGCAAGCGATAAATAATGACTATATGGTCAAATAATTTAAGGCTAATGTTATTTAATTTCTGTTTATTAAGAATACACAGCCTTCTTTGATGGGTATTAAAAACTTATCATAAAAAAATGGTTGCTCTTAGTTGAAAGAAGAATCAACCAGCAACATGAAAACACCATTTCTAACTTTTCAGACTTACAGAATTTCAAAGACATAGAACAATTTAGAGAAAAATCTAACAGATGAGTTGAAGTTACTTCCTATACTTTCGTAAAGAAAGAAATTCCACAAAACGAGAGATAAGGAAGCATGACAGAGACACACACACACACTCTCTCTCTAAAGAAAGGGAGAAGAATGTATTCCTGTTGTTCTAATCATTCATAGTGGAAGGTTCCCTTCTAAGTTCATGAAATGCTATGGCATTTGAAAGTGTAATGCATTCCAATTTTTACACTTTGTTTCTTGTCCATTATAAATGTTGCATAGTCTTACAACAGATCTTGCTGATATAATATATGTCAAGGATAAAATATGAAAGCTAAATGCCGTGACTTAATAAAAAAAAATAAACGCACAATTTTTCACTTCATGGTTTGTACCAGTGTTGGCCAAAATTTAATCGAATTTCATTTTACTTTTTATAGTTACAATTAACAATAATAACAATAATAATAATAATAATAATAATAATCATCATCATCATCATCATCATCATCAACTTCAAGGTTTAGGCCAATGGCCTGTTCCGCCTCTAGAATTTTATCAGTCAAACTGGTCTCTGCAACGTCACTTTGGTCTTACCACTCATCTTCTTCGTGTAGGTCTGTAACACCATGTTCTAAAAGGTATCCTATTGTTGGGCATTCTTATTATATGGTCGTAACCAATTATTTTTATATTTTTCAATTATCGTTGTTATACTCTCGATATTCAGTTTTTGACGTATATCTTCATTTGTCTTATGGTCCTGTAGTCTAAATCCTGCTAGTGGCCTTAAGAGTCTCATCTAAGCGGCCTCAATTCTTCTCTGTTGGGCTCTAGTCAGAATCCACGTTTCTGAACCATATAACAACGTTGAAATTGCCAGTGTCTTGTAAAATTTGAGCACAGTTTGTCTGCCGACTTTATCTCAAAGTCTATGAAAGCCATAATGTGGGAATATTAAATTTGACATGCTTTTCTATAATCTGCGTTATGGCGAAGATATTATCAATACATGATCTGTTTTTTTCTGAACCCACACTGTGCTTCCGCTAATAGCACTTCTGCAATTTTGTTTAATCTTTGAGAGATGATCTTGGCATATATTTTATAGCCTGAGTTAAGAGGGCTAATCCCTCTGTAATTTTCACAGTTCTTCCTGTTCCCTTTTTTAAAAATGGGAGTAATTAGGGCTATATTCCACTCTTCTGGTATATGACCGAACTTCCAACATACATTTAAAAAACTTAAAAATCTTTGTAAAAAGCATTGTGGCGCATATTTAAACAATTTCAGATTTAAACCAACTGATCCCGGTGTTCTCCTATTTCTGGTTGTTTGCAGAACATAATTCAATTCATCTATTGAAATTGGGTCAACATATTCATTGTTTGTAGCTGTTTGTATGTTTTCTTCACTATTCTTACTAGTCCATAAATGTTGATAAAAATCTAGCCATAGTATCTCAGAAATGGGATTCCAGTTTATTGTATCTTTCTCTTATTTATCAAATTCTTTCATAATCTTCTATGCTTTAGCTTGTCTGTCATTAATGTCATACTCAATATTATAATTTACAAATTTATCCCAGCTTTCTATTTTAATTTTCCTTATTTCTCTCTTTGCAATTGCAGAGAGTTTATTGTATTTAATGTGATTATCATTCGTAGGGTGACCTGGAAATATACAAAAACTTGCCCAGACATGTTCAAACATTTTTAAAAGAGCCAGAAGAGGTCACATTGTCACACAATTGTACCTACACTGATTTCACATTTCTGATAATCCTACTTGTCTGTGATGTAATAATCATGGTGAAGATCTGGAACACATTCTTCTATACTGTCCATCCATAAACCACAAAAGAAGTAAATTAAAATTATCCGTACCAGTTGCAGAAGACACAGCCCTGCAGTATATATTGACTACACCCCAACTCTGGCTACTAGCAACAGGCATCTATAATGAACACCGATCAAAATACCCCTCATTTCTCGTGAAGAACAACAAATGAACAGACTACAGTGGACTATAGTGGACTTTATGTTGTCAGCAAACAGCTGGATACATTAAGAAGATTGATTGATCATTCACAGGGTGGGAAATATACAATAAGTATGCATCTTTTTTGTCTTTTATTATTGTTGCTAATTCGTCATTCCAGATATTAAGCCCTCTTCTAGTACGTCTTTTCTTTCGTTTACCTAGAGTTTCTGACGCTGCCTGTGTTAGGAGAGTTTTCAATAATTGCAATTCTTCATTTATATTTAAACTCATAGGTGTTTCCATTCTAGTAGGGCTCACCCCTGTGAGGTAACAGCGCGTATGGCTGCGAAACCAAGTGGACTGGATTCGATTCCCGGTCGGGGCAAGTTACCTGGTTGAGGTTTTTCCTGAGGTTTTCCCCTCAATCTATTATGAGCAAATGCCGGGTAACTATTGGTGCTGGACCCCGGACTCATTTCACCGGCATTATCACCTTCATCTCATTCAGACGCTAAATAAGCTAAGATGTTGATAAAGCATCATAAAATAACCTACTAACCATCTTTCTGATGTAAGTAAGTTTATTTTACTTCTGTACCATTTCGGGGGCATATTAAATTTAGAGATTAGCAAGAAGTGGTCTGTATTAATATCATATCCTTTATATACTCTTGTGTCTTCAATGAATGTAGCTATCTTTTTATTTAATTTAATAAGTCATATTTTATGCATATATTTTTTAAACTTTTCTGTTTTTATAACGACACAGAATAAAATACAAATTCATTTCAGATAATGTTAAAAACATTCACTATTTTATAGCATTAAATGAGCTGTTGAGAGCAGTAGTGGTATAAGTCAAAATTGGTAATGAGGGTTAAAGTAAACTTTCTGTCAAATACAGCGCAAAGTAGCAATTAATATTCAATTTATTTAAACTATTAGTAGTCAGTGGATAGCACGAAGAACATATTAATTGCTATTTTGTGCTGTATTTTACAGAATTTTTACTTCGAACCTCATTACCCAATTTTGACTTACACCACTTCTGCTCTGAACGGCTCAAATGTAACAGACAAATGTTTATTTATGTAAAATTAAAATAAATACAAACAGAAAAGTACCGTCATAAAAAATTGGTTTCGTGGAGATGACTCTGTCATAAAACCTGCACACTTCTGGATTTTGTAACAATTAAAGTTCTAGCATGTTGAAAATAATATTTATCTTCAATATTTATTTCCTTGAACTATCATTCAAAAGATATATTGTACATAATTGAAATAATTTATTATCCAACCAAATAATAAAAATGTCGTTTTCTATTGTACAGTTTAGGTAGATATAATTGTACACAAATTCACATAAAATAGACCTAGCTAAGATATGAATATTGTAATTCTAATTTCAACTATGTATGAAAATCAGTGTGGCATTTAATAATAATAATAATAATAATAATAATAATAATAATAATAATAATAATAATATCTAATCTTCCTCTACTTGGTGAGGTTGCCAAAGACAAAGAATGTTAAACAGTAACATTTAAGATGACATTAAAAATGACTTACAAGAAATTTGTTTACAATAAACTGAAATTTATTCATTTCACTAATACGATTAAGTTCTGTCTATAAACATTTTTTCTTCATACATTGTGATCAATGAAATGAGTAGTTAATTCAGCATGGTTTAGTGGACTACAAATGAATTTTCATTCACTCCTTCAAAGACAAATTCTTGTTTCTTGAATATGCACACTCATTCCAGAAGATTGATTTTCTGTAACTGATTGTCATTCATGTAAATTCTCCCCAACTTCTTATCACGCAATTTCCTCAACTAAAGAAAGGAATGCCTTCAAGAATTTAATGTTTTTACTGTATGGCACTCAGCTTGCCAACCCTGGCTGGAGGGGAATATCAGAGGAGAATCTGAGGGCCGGGATGTAGTGAGAACTGATTACAGGTGGTTTGAAAGAATGACGTACGACATTCAGTATGCATAATGTCATTAATGAAAACAATGTCTTGGTTTTAAAATGGTAATATTTTTATAGACCTACATCATATTATTACACGCAAACTAGTATACCATGAACCTGCTGAAGAATCGAACTTTGGAAATTTTACAAATATATCTGAAGCGGTGTTGCAATTAAGATTTATATTATAGCGTAAGTCTCTACTTATCTAAGTGGTCTAGACCTTCTACCTGTTTCTTAAGTGGTCCTGATTCGAGTTGCGATCAGACCTGGAATTTTTATTGAAAATCCGTAGTGACATTTGTTGTAGACAAGTTCATAGTTTTCTCAGTTCTCCAGTTTTCCCATGTTAGCCATCAACATCATTTAGTCTTATCTCCATTCCATATCATTCCCCGACTGCCAGCTAGTCTAGAGACAAGTGAGACTGCCTGATCAAAACTGGTGTGGGTTGGAAATACACCCAGCTGGAAGTCAGTACAAGAGTTCTCTCAGAGGAACATCACATAGGATTCATCCTCCTTCTTCAGGAAAACTAATATCATAGCACAACTCACCATAGAGTTCTTGCACATGCCATGACTATCCATCACAGCAGAACCAAAGAGTCAACACAATAAGAAAAAGTAAATAGATTAAGAGAATCACAAATGCTGCCAGTAACAGATTTCAGTTCACTACATGATGTCAGACAGGAAACACATCATATAATTGATGAAACTTGAATTGTGTCGACTGACTTGCATTTTGAGGGACGAATCCAAGATGCATTGATGTATTTAGCCACACATTGGCGCACTGTCCGCCCTATATGCGGTTATTGTTCCACTGTGACAGGTGGTTCGGATGGCAATCATAAATCAGATGCTGACAGGCAGGCCACACTGTCTCAGTCCAGACAGAGCCAGGTCACAACCCCAGACAAGTACATGATACATTCCAGGTCCTTGAGCCAGAAGTCCTTAAATCCTGTATCAGTATGAAGATCCATACTACCCCCAAAACTTCATCCCAGCCTACTTTTAACTACTGTAAATGATAATTAAATGAGGAAGAAATGGAGTAGGAATGACAGGAGTACTTCGAGAAAAATCCTCTAAAATATCTTTGTCCACCACAAATTCCATCATGACCAAGCTAGGGACAGAACCAGCGTGTGGTAGCAACTTGAATTTTGTTAATTGTGCATATAATGTACAACGAAATTTTATTATTAGTGTATTGAAAATTATACAAATTTGTTGCATTTTGCATGGGTCCAACCTGTTCGGCTATAAAACGAGTATTGTGATGAGTCGATGTTTGTATGATGCTGTTAATGTGGAAGATGGCGAACAAGAAAATGGTTTCAAGTAGCTTTGAAGTAAAAGTTGATACACTCTTTTTGCATACTTCACAGGGCCAGTGAGCCGAGTCTTGCATAATAGCAAGTTTTGTACATTACTAGATCTCTGTTGTATATGTGCAGTTATTTATCATCCTCACTTTATATTCTGGAAGTTAAAGATCTGATTCCTATCAAACCTATCAAAATGAAAAGATCGTGACATTTCCATTTTTTCTGTCAATAAGGAGGCGAAGGGAGGAGAGAAAGGAAGAAACAGATAATTTAATGTGAGATATGATTGCTTTCTCTAATCCAAATATTCTAATCAGTACTCAATCAATAATCATGAAATAAGCTAAAAATGAAGTTAAGGATAAAATATGAAAGGTCAATACCATGACTCAATTAAAAAAAAAAAAAAACTCACAGTTTGTTTCCACTTCATGGTTTGTACTAGTTCTTCATGTATAAGATGGGCATCTTTCCCTCGAGACTTTATCTTCTTTGGAAGTTCATTCTGATACCTACAACAGAGAATTACAGTAAATAAAATACTCTTTAATACTTTTTCACTAATGCAAAGAATATCATCTGCCGCCTGGAAATTTACATCAACAACAGAAGGGACACCAATCATAGTAAAGTACTTATCACATAATTAACAATACTTTTGTATTTACTGGTAAATGTTTTGAAAACAGAAATCACAGAGTGGATATTCAGGTTTATACACTCATCTGTTCCAGTCATTCAACAAATTGCAAGAACCCAGATATGCATGCACACATATGTAAGTATATGTTATTTATCCTTCGGTAGCCATAAAACATTTTCAGAGATGTGACATGTTTAAGTATGATCATGTTTGGTTTTTTGTTTCAATGCTATTTTTGTGATCTTTCAACAATTTTTACAAAATGTGTATATGTTGCTTCTTCATCAGCAATCTGTTGTGTGTTGCAATCGGACAGAAGGAGCAAAACTTTGCTATACCGCTGCATGACAACTTTTCTAGTGGCGAACACAATGTCACACACCAATTATAGAGATAACTCAGCATCAATTCAAACAGAACACAAATTGTTCATGTACAAAATTATAAAATACTGTATGAGCACATGAAACGTAATTTACTCACCCAAATTACGAAAGGAGATGCTGAAACTGTTTGTCTTCATTTTCCAAACATTTTTGGCATCTGCTTACAAATTTACCCATAATTCGCTGCAGTCCCCTTACGAAATTGAAGTGATGTTTGATATATGTTATTTTTCAGATCTTCCAGGGTAGGCTATATGGATTTATTTTGTACATGCTATCTCTTAAAGCAATTTTGTATGGTTTTAACTTCAATAACATTGGAGCATTTTGCACAGAACCTCAAGACATACCCATTTTCTGTGAAAGATGACAAAGCAATTTTTTAGGAAAATTTCCCTGACAATACGCAATGTCATCCAAATGTTTCTCAGTAACAACTCATTATTTTTCCCTGAGCTTAATTGGTAGGCCTAACACTTATGTCTCCCAAAATTTATTTAACAGGCCACACTTCCGAATACCAGAGAATCTTTTGTAAAATCACCTTTAACCTTCATGGGTCTATTTCGTTAATACAAATGAATAATACAAAACAATCTATGTGCGATAGAATATTCAAACTGGACCATTTTATTCTTATAAAATGATCAAACAACAACACAAGAAACAAAAATTACACGTGTTCTTGTAAGTTTACCCTGTTCACACAAACGCTGTAGACATGCTTGGTTGTGACAGTACCTGTCTTCATAAGCAAGCCAACCAATAGCAACATTAACACACAGTGGTATAGTGAAGCTTTCTTTGGTACATAAAATTGATTTGGAAACTAATGTATACAGACCGTCCCAGATAGTAATGTTCTGTCGGCTTAATGACGGTAGTGTGGAGCACCTATCCCAGGGAAGCTAAGCAATAAGGGATGGAGTGGGACGGGTGTGCGTAGCGAAGTGTGCTTGTATCTGTCCGTATGCCAGCATACGACCACTCACTGCCTGACAGCAGATTTTATAGGTAAAGGTTGGAGTGGGACCAGTCTCCATAGGAACTCTCTGTACTAAGGTTACCAGATGTCCCTATTTCCTGGGAACAGTCCCCGAATTCATAATATTCATACTTTTGTCCCCAGTTTTTAATAAACTTCCCAAATTGTCCTGGTTTTCAAACGCGAATTTATTTTATTATTGTTAAGTCCTTAAGATCAGAGATGCTAATAGTTACAGATATTCCTCATTATATATCTCACTTTACGTGTTTTCACTATAATGCGATTTTAAAAAGTTAATTTAAAAAACTGCAACAGGTAGAAATTTTTAAGTCACTCTGTGCAAGGTTACGTGACCTTGTGTGCGCATTTCTTTGCCAAGATGGCATAATGATGCATGTCAGTCTAACAGAAATTGTAGAACTATATAGTAAGCTGCACTGTTGGAGACTCCTGCAACGCAAACATTATGAGGAAAGAGGTAACAGTGAGCAAAATACTTTCAAAAAAAAAAAAAAAAAAACAGAGAAAAGCTATAACACTGGAGGAAAAATTAGAAGTTATAAAGAGGTATGAATGCAATGAGTGCTCAGTCGACATAGCCAGAGCTAAAGGAATTTCAGAATAAACTTTAAGAACAAAAAGATATCAAGCAGATAAAATAAAAGAAAGTTGTAAAAGTGCGATGAGAATGTTGACAACTAAAATAACACCAATAATGCAGAAATTTTAGAGGATGTTGGCCCAAGGAATTGAAAATGAAAATCAACGTGCTGTTTCGTTATCCACCATGGTTATCCAGGCTAAAGCATAAAATTTGTTTAATGCAAGATGTGACATGGATTTCATAATCTCAAGCTAACTGGTGAGGCTGCAGGAGCTGATGTTGCTGTTGGTAACTTTCTAGAAAAATTACAAAGTGTAATTGAGAAACATGGTTATTTGCCTCAGCAAGTGTTCAATCTCAACGAAACAGACTTGTTCTGGAAGTGTATGCCTAGTAGAACATTTATATTGGTGCAAGAAAAGGGGGTCCCAGGTTTTAAACTTTCCAAGGACCATTGACATTGCTGTTAGGAGGAAATACATCTGGAGAGGAAAAAAACTAAACCACTCATGGTTTATCACTCCAAAAACTCTCGTGCACTCAAGGGCTACTCAAAAGGAGGACTTACCTATTGTATGGCGGTAAATAAAAAAGTATGGATTACTGAAGCTATGTTTGAGCCATACTTTTGCAATGAACTGCATTATGAATTGAAGGCTTGTGACAGGATAAATGTACCTTTCAACATTCTTTTGCTTCTGAACAATGCATCAGGACATCCTCCAAGCATCACTGATACTGATGAGAATATCAGAGTTATTTTTCTGCCACCAAACACATCTTTCATTCAACCCAAGGATCAGGATGTTATTGCAACTTTCAAGAGTTACATATGCAGAACATTTTCACAGCTAGTTCAAGCTACCGGTGGTGGTGATCAAATTTCAGTGAGAGTTTGGAAGAAATATGATATAAAAATGGCAATTGACAACACTGGAAAGTCATGGACAGAAGTTGATCAGTCCTGCATGAAGGGAGCTTGGAAGAAAATTTGGCCTGAAATTTCTGATTCTAATGATTTTGATCCTGAAAGTAAACTTGCCAACTCAAGACATGACATCGTGAAAATGACAAAATCTGTTGAATTTGATGATGTAGATGAGACAAATGTGGATGCATTGCTCGAGTCCCACTCATAAGAGCTCTTAATGAAGATCTTCTGGAAATAGAAAACAGCACGAACATTCAAGGACAGGAGCCCCTTTTTCGCTGAGTCCACCAAAGAGCTTTCAACAAAACAAATGACTGAATTTTTTTAACACACGGACAGTGCCATCAAAATAATTGAAGAAATAATCCTAACGAGATTAAAAGCGCAAAAGTTGCAAGAGAAATTCAGAATTCTTTGCTTGTTACAAAGAACTTTATAGAGAGAGGAAGAATGCTGTCCATCAGTTGAGTCTCGACTCTTTCATTAAAAAAGTTGAAGATCATCAGGCTGTCATTCTAGGAACTTAAAAAAAAGCAAGAAATTGATAATCCAGACTCACCAGACCAAGTCCACTCATCATCTGACTGAAGACTGTCAGAAGTATGTAATGTTTAGGTTTTTGTCATTGTATTAATAAAATTCATCCAGTTAGTCACTAATTTGTTAAAGTCTGTTTTTTAATAAGTTTAAATAATTATTCAGTCATTAAAATTTATTTTGCTCACAGGTGTGAAGTTTTCATTTTTTATCCTTCTAAAGAAACCCCTATCCCTATCTCACCCATTCTAAATTCAACTCACTTTATGCAATTATTTCAGAGAACCAATTAATTGAGTAAAGCGAGGGACACCTGTATATCATAAAACATTGTGATAAAGAACTGGTGCCAGCAGATGACAGCTGAAACTCCTAATATTTGATACAGTTCTCTAACAATGGTGAGAAAATCTGCTTGTGTTCCAGGATGAAAATCCTGATTATACCTTATTACTGTATATCTTTGGTTAAATCAGCTATGATCATGTTGTGGAGTTCTCAATGTTCAAGATTAAGCATAAAAACAAACACTCCAATCTCTGTTGATTGTCATCACAAACTTCCGTAAGACATGGCAGAAATTTTCCAACAAAGCTTGCTTCCTGACGAGGCATGCTACAAAAGATTCATTCATCAGAAAAATGTGTGATTTCATATCATAACAGTTATACTTTTGTTTCAATCTTGTTGTAAGTTAATTTAATTTAGTAATAACTATAGACGAGAATTTCATGTACTATGAAATCCCAACATATGCATGCATTCATGCACCATCAAACTATGAAACATGATCAAGCAAAAAATACACTAAAATATGCACTTTCATTTTTTTCCAAATGTCTTATTTCACTTCACTCCCCCCCCCCACCCCCCGGCCCCTCACATTTAACAACCTAACAACATTTTTAAATTGGTTTCTGTGAGGTTCCTGCAATTCTCAGTCAATATGTTTTTGTAGGCAGAGAATGACCTTCTACACTGCAAGAAGTTATGGGTGCAAACTTGAATGAACATATTTGTGACAGTGTCAGGTCAAATTCCTTGTCCAAGTTTTCACTACAAATAACCTTCTTCACTGAACAAAAGAATCCATAGTGCGGGTTCGCATTTATGACCCTATTCAGTTTGTTCTTCGCCGCTACACCCACTTTCCCACGGGCATAACTGAGGGATTTATGGAATTCTTTACAGATTCTTTCCTTTTTTGCATTCTTGCAATATGTGAAGCAGATGCTACATGCTGGTTGACTTGAAATTTGTTAGTACATTTTATCTGAAATTATAATAGACCTTACAGTTATCTAAATACAACTTAAAAAACGGACACCATAATTTAATTAATTATTTTAAAGAAGTTTTGTAATTTTTTACAAAGAACAATGGCCATAGAAAATATTCGGATACAGAATAGACTGCTTACTTCTTCACTGCAACAATTGCAGAATAAGACATCCCCATCTAATCTAATAAAATCCTTTCCTTTAATCCACTACTTTGGAAATTTTAATTGGAAGTATATTAGAACCACATTAACTCACGCAAACAGAATAAATAAACACATTAACCACATTCGAAGTTCATACACTTAAAAGACAGTTTAGTGAATGATTCCAATTTTAGAAGAATCTAAATTGCTACTAAAATATAGTACTGGAAAAATGACAGAATTTACAACCTCCCTGAAAGAGGGTTCTTTTGACCTAAATTATTTGTCGGCAGTTTCCTTGAAGCCTCTATATTTCCTCTCTATATTCTCAAAATAACCAACATAATAAATCCATTTATGACACACAGTCTATAGAGGGTGGTCCGTATAGTGTTGTAAAAGTGAACTTCCGTCCAGGAAAAGGTCCTCTAACATTGTGAAAATCTTAACATTTTATTCCATTTTTCTGTTATTTAGCTTTTTTTCTTTTCCTTCTTCAATCTTGATTCCTGAAGCTAAAATAATGGACACAGAAATCGAGAAACTAAGGTGTCCACTCATCATCGTCGTTGTCGTCTTCTTAACAAGTATTAGGCCGAGTGGCCTGTTACAGTCTCAAACTAGAATTTTCAGACCATCTCTTCTTCGGACGACCTAGAGATCTTTTGGCATGCGGATGATAATGAAACAGTGCTTTTGGAATTCTGCATCGATCCATTCATTTGAGATGACCTTTCCACTGAAGTTGATATTTGCTGATGAACTACATAATGGGTTCTATTTGAAGTTCTTGCATTATGTCCACTAAAAACTATTAAAACATGCATTCAAACTGAATATAATGTATATTATAAGCATTATTAAGCTAAAAATTGCTTAAATATGCATTATGTATGTTTTTATTCCCAAAATGGCCAAAACATGCATATATGAACGGAAAAAATACAGTATTTGGAACCAGAAAGTAATGAAATGGCTAAGTATTAAGTTTGAGCTATATTCTATGTTCCTATAAAAACATAAATTTGCATGGAATTCTCGTCTCTAGTAATAACATTATAATAATAGGGTCTAATAATAATAATAATAATAATAATAATAATAATAATAATAATAATAATAAGAAAACAACAATAGCAGTAGAAAAACAAAACAAGAGCAACAATAACAGTAAAATAGTGATCACCCTCTGGAGTGACAGATGTCCCCAGTTTGAGGAAAACAATCTGGTAATCTTAATATATACCAAAGATTAGGTTAGTTCATAGTGTCTGAAGACTTTCTTTGATTTCCGTTATAATGGCTTATGGCTGATCAAATACAGGGTCCAGCATTTGGTTCTGACGAGTTTCAACATGCTGTTGTAAAGGGACTATAAGGTTTAAAAATAAAAAAAATAACACAGTATGTAGCTTGAATAATGCAATTTATTGGAATGTCTTCATTTTTTGAAAATTACACATTTCAAGTGATCCCCTTGGTATCTTATGACCCATTGTAATCTTACACGAAAATTGTTCATGGCACCTTGCAATAAACCTGGGGTTTCGTTGATTTCTTGCACTTCAGCCTGTAACCTGTTCTTCATGGTAGTCAGATAGGACAATGTCTGGAGAATAGGGCAGATGGGGTAACACATCCCAGTCGAAATCCAACAACTTTCGACAGGTCGCCATTGAAGTATGTGGTCTGGCACTGTCGTGATGGAAAATACTCCTTCAGTGTTTACCAATTCAGGTCTTTTCACTTGAAGGGCTACCTTCAGTCGCTCCAACTGAGAACAGTATTTCTCGGAATTGATGGTCTCACCAGATGGCAGAAATTCATAGTTAAGAATTTCTTTCCAGTCCCACCAAATGCACAACATAACCTTCCTGGGATGAAGATCTGGTTTAGGAACTGGCAGTGGAGGCTCACCTTTCTTACACCATGATTTTCCCTTTCGAATGTTCTCATAAACTGTCCACTTCTCATCGTCTGTCACCAGCTGTTTCAGAAAATGATCATTTTGATTGCATCACAATAATGAATCGCAGATGGAAA
The DNA here is from genome assembly GCF_040183065.1 of Periplaneta americana. Taxonomy (NCBI): domain Eukaryota; kingdom Metazoa; phylum Arthropoda; class Insecta; order Blattodea; family Blattidae; genus Periplaneta; species Periplaneta americana. Next base: position 71,989,111 of record NC_091125.1, read on the forward strand.
TGAATTGAACTAAATTCTGGTCACTCAGGTCATGCAGAACCCATATAACACAAAGGCTTCAGTAATCAAGCTTTTTTAAGTGCTGGATATCACTCGCACGAGATATATTCAGTTTCTGCTTCATCTTCCAAGTTGTTATCCGTGGATTACCTGAAATACAGTCCTTTATTTTATCCACGCCTGCAACGACAGGCCATCCTGTACGAGACTTGAGGTTTGTCTTTTAAGGAGATATTCCCAATTTTAAATTGAGAAAACCACTTTTGACATACCCGATTCGACACTGTATCTTCTTCACACACAGCACAAATTTTCATTTTGGTTTGTGAAGCAGTTTTATCCTTGTAGTAATAAAACAACATAAGATGTCGATAATGTTCCCTTTTATCTTCCATGTTTCCAAACACCGTTAACAAGTCCACACTGACGCATCAAAGGTCAGTCACAAACACGAACTTGCAAAGGTGTTTCGATAACTTCAATAACTTAGCTGTACAGCGGGTATAGTGTGTCAAGCATTACTGGATAGTTCACAGCAATGAAACTTATGATAAAAGTGAATGCACTTATGAGGCAACCAGATAATTTCCAATAGAAAGTTGCAATGGTCAAGTTAGAAGGACCCAAGCTTTGAACGACAAGGAAGAAAATAAGGAGACTACCAAAGAAAATAAGATAATTATGGTGTGGCGATGGTCATATCTTCAATCTCACTACACACCACACTTGGGATTGACGTCTAATTTATGTTCTGTTATTTCATAATGAAATGAAACAGAGATGGTATGACTTTACAAATCTGGTATAAGTATACATATAGGCTACACGGAAAAATAAACAAGAGTTTTCATAAGGATGAGGATCAGTGACAGGTTAGATTTGATTTGTTGAGGCTGTTAGAATGCCTTGCATATAGCCTACGCTTTTTGGTTGACAGGTATCTACATACACAGATTTACCAAACGAGTGCTTTCCAGCATAGTGCCACATAATGGTGGTGCCAATGGGTTATGTGATGATTTCGTGTGTAAACATCTAAGAAAATCATCAGTTGGATATAGGCTATGTATAAGAAATGAAAGTGGTTGGGTAGGTTTATAGCTTTCACAGTGATAACATCTTGTCTTTTGAGTGATGTGCCATAATTTTGAGGTTACTTTCAATTATTTAAGTACATTTTTCCTTCCGTGTATTGTGTATAGCAGGGTCGAAAATTCACCATGACATTTTATGTGCACTGTATGCAAAAGATTCAAACATTGGGAAATATTACACTTACTGTATATTATCAGTCGTAACTGTAACTTGTTAAAATTGCCCATGCTTTGTGGTGTAGGGTGTCTTATTAGGACGACTCTAAATTTCCAGAATTTTTAAATTTTATATACATAATTTTTGCGTTCTAAAACTTCAGAAGAAGAGACATGGACATGACTATGACCAGTAATTAATTCGTCAGTCGGGACGCCTCAAAGCAAACTGAAGAGATACACAGTCCCACCAACATTTTCTGATACATCACAGATTGCAGGTGATTTGGTGTTATTAACTCTGTAGGCTTGAATAAATGTTTAAATGTGGTTAAATCCTGTTTTTAGATATTAATTGTTTAAAATAAAATTACAAAACAGAACAAAACTACATTATTCATAACACAAAAATAAATCAGAATCTTATATTATTTATTCGTGGGAAAGCCATGTCTGGGGCTCCTAATATTAATGGGCCATATTCATAGACATTCTTAGCACGGACTTCCGGTTGATGATCAGCGAACTAACGTTTTTCGTATTCATTAACCAGTATTAGCAATATGACATGAATCCTGTACAAGTAATCAGTCATTAGCCGGGACTAGTTTAGCACTCTTGTAGCGCGGGCTAGCGAAATATCTATGCATAGCACCCAATGGTACTAAAATTACGGACTAAGTTTATTCATAATATTCCAAATGGGCATAATTTTCTGATGAAAGAATTTTAAGATGTATTATTCTCCTTCAAGAAACTGAAGACATCAAGGAAAATGTATTTGAGATTAACTTTGGTAATTAACCCCTTACTGCATGGGACAGTCTTGCACAAACTGGTTTAATATTCAAATAACTTAAGTAGTTCTTTCTTTCTCAACTGATGTCACATATGGTCAAATCCAATTCTTGACAGTGTGTCATATCTGTCCCAGTATGCAGTTTGAAATATTATATGCTTATATTATAAATTATATGAATATAAAATCGGTATGTGCCATATCTGTCCCACAATGTGATAAGGGGTTAACAATGACTTCAATGTGTCAACCTTCAATACTGTGTTTCATCCGATATATTGTTCATTCTGACAAAAACTCTTTCTATAGGAGCATTTATTCCTGGCAGGAATAAGCCATAGTTTACCATTTTAGCAATGTTTCTAAATGACAATTATTGTTGACAGAAATGCTGGCACATTTCTATCCATCTTGTATGGACTTCTTTCTCCTCTCTATTTCATTGAGTGACTTTGTCTGCACTAGCAAATTACTTCACATGAACAAATTCACTGAACATGGCTTTGTCATCAATATTGGAATCTCCAGAAATGCCTGTAATGATATCTATACACATTTCAACATTATTCAATTTTGGGAGATTGTTCAGCAAGATTTATTTTAATTTTCCACCAAAACAGGACAAATAGGCACCCCATGACAATTGTCAGAACACCGGGATGAAAGGCTCAAAATGGGACAACTGGTCACATTAAATAATGTCAATGCTACGTGATCATATCATGTCTGAAAAAAATTAAGAGCACTATATGCAATAAACAAAAATCCAACCAAGGAATTCCATGAAGTGTCGTCAGAATCATTGTGTCTGTTTATAATAATGTTTGGAGATAACACTACTGCAGTTCACTTAGGATGATGTTATCAGTTCAGACAGCTTTAATTAAATTTCCAAAATCCACCTTATAACTAATGATATTATTTACTTGCAAACAATTCTAACAATGGATGTATTTTTAAATGTAGCAGGTACAGGGCTTAGTGGTTATCATACTTGATATTGAACTAAAAGTTCGTTGGTTCGAGCCTGACCAAGAGCAATGGATTTTTAAGAGATGGTAAAATCTTTTGCATGGAACTGTAAATTTGGAGGAGACTATACAGTACTATGAAAATTACACTTTGCAACTAGCAATCAGGCCTATACTTAGCTTTACTGGGAGGGAATAAGGTTGTGTTCTGAGTTACCGGTATACAGAGCAATTCTGGACGATTTAAAATGGGGGTATAAGTTTATCTATTACTGTGTTAAAATGTGCTCATGTACTTCACTTAATGTGACTTTCTATGCATACTAATCATATGTCTAATCACTTCTACTTGTAAATGACTAATATTGATTTAAAATCCTTGCAAGAGTGGGGTCGTAACTGATTAAACATAATCAACCCTTGAAGTAGAAGGCCTTAACTCTAAATTAATACAGGTAATAATAATAATAATAATAATAATAATAATATAAATAGATCAATTCTAGTACTGTAGTCGTGTTTTTTTATGAAAAGTAACATTTGTCAACTGTAGAACTCAATCTGAGTACTTAAGAAAAGAATAAGGATGTGTTTCTCTTTGTAAAATTAAACTGTACAACAGAAAATGCTAAGAACTGAGAGATTAAAAAGTACAAGAATATTGTTACATATGTGATATGAATATGTGCATGTTTATCATTTATCGTTTTTGTCCAAATTTTCTGAATATTGTATAAAGATCTTTGACTTGCTTTAAGACATGGGTTTTAATTTGTTATATTAGACTAGACTAATAGATACACACCAATAAAAACGAGACAAAGTGGAAGATCCAGAAATGACAATCAGACTTATAACTAATCTTGTGCAGGAACCGTAATTTTTCGACAGTACCTCTACTATAATGCTCAATTAAACATAAGAGAAGATAAAAGCAAAATACGTTTATCAAGAGCATTTTGTGATTATATATAAAAAAAAAAAAGGAAAAATAACTGGGACTTGGGATCAAACATAACCTTGTATGTTAATAATATTAATAAGTTTATATATATACCGTATATATATCTCAGAGTCCCCGTCATCACATTCCACTTCTTCCACTAGATGGGTCTCAACACGATGTACACCAAGGAGGGCAACATTTGCAAATGAAATGATACTAAACGTGAGGAATGTTACTACAGGTGTGTAGTATTATGTGAAAGGTTAGGTTAGGTTAGGTTAGATGTGTAGTATTATGTGAGAGGTGTTGGCGACACTGAAAACACTGTTAATATCTCAGACAAATGACATCACAACCAGGAAATATGGCAATATTTTCGATTCACGCGTGACAAATCTGGTATGTATTTGGAGCAGGCTGGATGGGCATACAGCTCTCCCAGTGATCGAATCCAATTTCCACTACTCCGTACTATGTTGCTGTTGACCAATGCTAGGGATCTTGGATTTCTTCCATTCTCCTGTGGGCGTCCCAATACTATTTGGAGAGCTGTGATGGTAAATCAGCATCTATTTTCTTTATTGCTGATCATTGTAGCAAATGTTCTTCGTCCATGATGGTGTTCTGATTTCTACTGAGGGTGCACTGTGGATGTTGGTAGATATTAATTTGATGTAGATGAGAGGCGAGACAATCATGTCCGGTTGTTAAGCGAAATATAGTAACAGCCTTTTTTCGTGGTAAATCTGGGATGTTATTACTGTCTACCAGAATGTTCCAAGGTTTGCCTTCGCTTTTTTCCGTACTATAAATCCTAGGCATTTTCAAAGTATTTTAACAGTTTTCTCTAGTAGAGTGTTATTATTCAGTTGAGAAGTTTTTGTCATCTAGTCTGCTGTCAAAAAATCTGTATGGTTTTGAAACTTGAGACTCTCACTTTGAGAGAGGAGCAGAGATTAGGGGTGTTGAGAATAAGGTTCTTAGGAATATATTTGGGGCTAAAAGGGATGAAGTTACAGGAGAATGGAGAAAGGTACACAACGCAGGCAGAACTGCATGCATTGTATTCTCACCTGACATAATTAGGAACATTAAATCCAGACGTTTGAGATGGGCAGGACATGTAGCACGTATGAATGAATCCAGAAATGTTTATAGAGTGTTAGTTGGGAGGCTGGAGGGAAAAAAACCTTTGGGGAGGTCGAGACGTAGATGGGAGGATAATATTAAAATGGATTTGGGGGAGGTGGAATATGATGATAGAGACCTATCTTGCACAGGACAGGGACCGATGGTGGGCTTATGTGAGGGTGGCAATGAACCTCTGGGTTCCTTAAAAGCCACTTGTAAGTTGTAAGTAAGTAGGTCTACTGACATCACAAAATAAAAAATCACCAGTCCTTGCCCAGCGCTTGAAAAGGATGCATAATTTATATGCGTGGCATAACAAACGCCTAAACTAACCTAACCTGTCACAGATTCGTAGGCTATATGAAAGCTCTGATCACATATACCTATATCAGATTGGCCATTCTGATGTTATGAAATGGCAACACAAAATGAGAACCACCACCAGAGCCTCCACTGTCAAAAAGGCATTTTTGGTAACGACCACTAGATGCAGCATAGCGAAATTGATAAAAGTGACTCTCTCTCGAAAGTCCATTAGTCTGATTAATCTGTTGTATGTGAACAGGGATGCAAGGCATAACAAAAGCCTAAACTAACCTAACCTGTCACAGATTAGTATAGCCTATATGTAAGACAAAGCGTGAGTGTACACTAGCTTGAAACTTTCTCAATGTCACCAAAGTTATGTTAGTATGACTGAGAGAGCTCTAAGCGCTTGAAGGTGTTTAAGCGGAGTATGATGAACTAACTTGGAATTTGAAAAAATCAATCCTTCCAAAAAAAAAAAAGGTCATTTTATAGGTCTACTGTTCACAAAATGTTACTAACGTTATTAAATACTCCAACAGTTCTTACGATAGCATACACTATATAATAATCTGTTAATAGGAATAGAATTTTTGTCATGATATTGGGGGAGAGGGAGAAAGCTATCTAAACCTCCAGAACATAGGCCTAGTAATGACTTAGGTAAGCATAAGAACACGTCATTAACACTTAATAGACAACAAATACACATCCTAATAGGCCTAATGCAGGCACTAAGTATTGTACGCCAAATTGATATTTAGGCTTATTTTCACTCTGTTGAAAAAATGTCAAAACATAAACAGAAATACAGATTGGTCTAATTGATTGGTTTCTTCCGAGGTTTTCCCCAGCCTTGGGACTGATGCCGGATGGTCTATGGCGAGTCCTCGGCCTCACTTCACGTCACCCCGTTTGGTCTGATTACCTGGTTAGTTTTTTCCGAGGTTTTCCTCAACCATAAGGCAAATGCCAGGTAATCTTTTGGCCAATCCTCGGTCTCACTACATCTCGCCAAAAAATTGTAGAAAATTGCAAAAGTTTCGTTGCTAATGTAAGATCTATGGAATATAACAGGCCTAAATGAAATGAAAAAATGAAGATTCAAGCACATGACATAATCAACAGGAAAGACACGATAATAAATTCTGTAATAAATTCTAACGCAACTACTAATGCATACAGTATAAGCTTCTCGTGTGCAGGATAAACTAATGTAAAGTACTGTAGTTAAAAACAGAGAAATTCAGACTTGTGTACAACCAGACTTACTCAAATCTTTCAATCCTTAATGAAATTAAATTAACAGCAATTTCGCAGCTTTTCCCAAAACACCAACCATTCGCGCTTAAGCAATGGTACCTAGTTGTAATACTAAGACTCAGTCGCTGTTATGGTAATTTAATATTACATGCGTCCAGACAAAATATTGTAGCCATGAAGAAGATGGGACGTATGAACTAAGTCGCGTAAAAAGCATTATATACTGTATTAAGTACGAATTAACAAGTACGTTATTGCAGGCTAGTTATGTTAGTGTCTAACTCAATTCTCACGATATATACATAGGTAATAGTTAGTAGGGCCTAGTCATTTTTTAATTTATTCACAAAACATTTGTGATGTGAATAAGTAGTAGCCGATAAATGATTAACGGACGATTTCTAATTAAGATTGGAAGATACAATTATTTTACTGCAGGGCAGAAGTTCCCTTCCACAATCTTCCTGAAATTATTCGTGTTTAATAAATATTAAACTTAATCGTCTCAGTAGGGAACACCAATATTACAAATTATAGCAATTAATTTAAAATATAGGCCCTACATTTTCAATACCGGTACCGGTAAAACAAGAATTCATACATATGTTTAACGGTTAAAAAGTATATACAACCATAATCTGGAATTATTCAAGAAAATTTACTTCACGTAAATGTAATTTTAATCATTTTAAGTTAATTTCAAGAAGAAGAAAGGAGAATTATATTAACATCCGGTATTGCTCACATTTAGAAATGGCAATAATTCTCTCTACAAGCTACCTGTACTTCCAATATCAGCTCATTTCCTTCAGTGAAAATTTGCTTCAAATATTATCTTCATTCCCTAACCTTATATGTAATATTATTAACGTCTAAACCTACTAAAAAACATTGAATATATGTGAGCTCTAAGCAGAATAACTAAACTCAGAAGTTGGCTAGTCATGGATGAACAATTTGGTGGCTTAGATTATTACTCGTGACAGTAATATTATTTATAACTCATTTCAATTAACGGGATATACGAAATATTAATTCCCTTTTATTTTAAAGAAATCTGCAAGGTTCATATAACGAAAGTTTTACATTTAAGGCAATATTTCGTTGTAATTTGTTGTAACAGAAATGCTTTGTCCAGTCTCCATTTTGGTTTATCTCGTACTGTTGCATCAAGTGGTTTACGCTTTAAGAGGATTATTTAGCTAGGGTAACAACTAATATACCTTTAATTACATTTGCAATACTATAAAAATTCGTTTTAAAGCTGCAAAACTTGTGCGCTAAGAAGAGAAAAAAGGATAAATCGTTACAAAACCGATCATCATTTTCAAGGCAAACGTCAGCTCCATAGTCGACATGACGCTACCAACACCCCATCCCCGACCGCAGACCCCAGCAGATTGCAACGAATTATAGCCTATTGTTAAAAATTAGTCAAGCACGTTAGTTGACATTGATTCCCACGTGACACGGTTGGCATTTAATGACCGCGCTAAAGATCGAGCCGTCCCAGGGAGCATTCCTTGATCGAGAGTAGTCTGCTACGTGCAGCGTAATACAAAGCAAGGTTCAATGACATTGTTTCCTAAATCTTAATAAATTTCCTGTTCAGTATCTACTCACCAATTATCCAATTTAATGAGTTCTTCTGGCTTTTTGGTTTTTCGGTCTGCTTTCAACTTAAGAGCTTCAGGATATAACTTCAAAACATGTTCGAATTGATTTGATGTTCCTTTAGCGAAGAAAGTTGCTGTATCTTTTACGGAAGCCATTGTGATAACTATAGTTCACTCGCAGTACGGTAGAGCGCAGTACAGCACCTAGGTCACCCTGATCTGATCACCCTTCCCTTTGCAATTCGTAACAAAATCACAGTTTTGACAACAAAGCATTACGAACTAATAAGATTACTAATTTCCAATATTTCAGTGTCAAAATAAAATGTCGCTACAATCGTAACATTTATTTAAAGCAATTTCTATTGGCATGGAAAGAAAAGAAATTGGTTCCCTGTTGGGATAGGTTTGGGTTTTTCTGATCCTATGGGGGAAATCCATTGACCCAGAAATTAAAAGAGATCATTACAATAAAACAGGTCTACTAGTATAAATTATAAACATACATTTAAGTATATTAAATAATGTTCTGACTGCGAGTTGTAATTTGTGGTAAATGTAGTTCCTAAATATTGTTAATGGATAGTAATAGTTTGGAAGGTCATGTGAACAAAGAAAACAATTGGAGATGTATGTTTCTTAATTTTGCTGTAATCACTGTGCCACAATATACAAAATAAATACATAACATTTTATAATGCTAAAATTCCTCAGATCAAAATATATTCTGTACCGGTATCCACTTGTACTTTTGAATTATCAGAAATGATTACCAGTATAGTTTCACTTTTCTTGTAGCCAATGAATATAATGATTTTTAACAGGAATACCGGTACTAAATTATTATTATTACTAAAGGTCATGTCATTGCTTGGCAAAAATAAATGCACTCGACAGAATTATTTTCAAATTACAAGAAGTTTCATTAAAACAAATTTAACACTTTTAACACTTGATGACTGTTGTATTCATTATATCAGTAATTTATACTGTACAAAATTACACAACTATGATGGACTAGACAATGATTATGTAGTCTATAATAATGTAGTTAATAAGAAACATAATTTAATTTAAAAACATAGAAAAATGCAACCAACAATAATTATATTAAGTTTACTATGAGAATTACAATAGGTACTTTTTAATTCAATTATGCAAGTTTTTGTGAATGATTCCAATGTTGACAATTGTACACAAGTCAGCAAAACATTAGAGAATACACCAAAAACTGAAGGAAGAGACGTACGTCTATATTACATATTTTAAAAGTATGGTCCACTTATGTGTAGTCTACATATCATTCGCTTTACCTACTAAGACAGGATCATACTATACATACAATTCACAATTAGCAGTATATCATTTGGCCACTATAATGAAGTCCTCCACGATCATAAGCACACAACACTCCATTCTACCAAAATATATACATGATTTATTTATTTTGTCTATAAAAACTACATACAATAAATCCCAAAAATAATTCCGAAACAAGTATATAAATACAGTTTAAAAACAGACTATTCCATTTGTTATTAACTACTTTAACGTTATTTGTCATTTATCCTTAAAAATACATCTAACCCTGTTACCAGGAGCCCTACTATGTTGAGACCCGCAGAAGCACATTTCCAAAACACATACGACAGGTACTTAAAAAAAAATAAATTACATGATGTAAACTAGGCATAACAGTATCTAACAGGTGCGGGGGAGAGGAAAAACGAAAGGCTGGAGAGTGTTCAGATTCAGATGGAAACGAGAGATCAGAACTTAGTTTACACTATTTAGGAACTCTTGATATTCGAGGGGTGGGAAATTTGTTCTTTATACTCTCATTTCCAATTTTTGCAATTCAATCTTAACATTCCACAGCCACGTTTATGAGAAGTGGCTCCCTTCATCTTGACTTTACATTTTCAATACCTACCAACATATCAAATATATTGCTATTGTGGATGAGTGGGGAGTAAGGATATAGTTCTTAAAGTCTCTGCTCTATAACTTAGATCGAGCACAGAACTTGACATTGATAATATAAGAAGAAAAAAATTACAGACAGCCTTTGTTATAAAGTTTCTTGCTACGAAATTTTTATCTTAACGTCACAACAGTTCTTCTTCATCATCATCATCATCATCATCATCATCATCATCATCATCTTTGCATGTATTGGGCCTAGTGGCCCATTACAGTCTCTTGCCAATGCTTGAACAGTCTGCCACTGTAGTGTAAAAGGGATATTAAAAATAATTATAATTAGGTACCAATAATTTCTTTAAGCTAATATATCTTTACTTAGTTATCTCTCAAAGCTTAGTTAAGAACTAAGTAAGAAGATACAAATCTTATATTCTTTCTCATTTGATAGATTCACTATTTTCTACATAATATTATGCCAGTATAAGTCTTCATCTCACGAAACAGCAAACAATTTTGCAGATTAAGGTTTACGAAACATTTTAGCTATAATTTTTAAATCAAGGAAGTTGGAACAGTTTCATTTCATGGTATGTGTTATGTAAGGATGTTTTCTTTCTCGATGTGAACATTCATTCATTTGTTAATTGTTGACATTGTTAGCTTTTGTTTGTAGAACGATCAGGAATAAAGAAAATTTGAATACAGAACATGTCTTGTAATGAAGAATATTACATTGGCGACGAGGAAAACTACATATTAGGTATGTATGTATGTGTGTATATATATATATATATATATATATATATATATATATATATATATATATATATATAAAATAAGCTTAATTACTAGAAGATTCAGATATACTTGGAAAACAAACATGGGAAGTGAGGATGAAAACAAGGAATCTTTAGAGATTAAAGAGGCAGATAACATAGATTGTTCAGGTGATAATAATATTGAGTTGGCAATAGAACATAATGATAACATTGACTGTGACAGTGGTAGTAATGACAGTAATGGTGGAGTGCTTGATGGTATTTGACCTCCGAAAAGGCTCACTGAAGAAATGTAACATTTCTTTGTATAATTATATTACATACCTCATTAAATTCTATTTTTTTAAGAAGAAGTGTTATATAAGGATGTTTCCTTTCTCGATGTGAACATTCTTTTGTTAATTGTTGACATTGTTAGCTTTTGTTTGTAGAATGATCAGGGATAAAGAAAGGTTGAATACAGAACATATTTGTCTTGTAATGAAGAATATTACAGTATGCAATGTAAATTGCACATACTTCATTACGAAGTTATTTATATATATTTATTAAAATATATATTGTAGGCCTATAATGGATTGATGGGAGAGACCCCTGAAGTGATATTATCACTGTAAAATGATGCGTGCAAAAGTGTTCTACAGACATTTCCAGATATCTTATAAGCCATACTTTAGATCCAAGGCATTTTAGAATACTGCTCTGAAGAGAACATTGTTTTGGGAACATATTTAAAAAATATATTATGATTTTTTTAAAGAAAAAGTAGAGGAGAAAACTATTTTGTGCAATTTTTGCATTGGGCTTCGTGCTAAATAGGCAATTATATTTCGACTTTCTTTTTTATCAAGAATATGTTTGTGTACTCATTATTTTCTTCAGCTTTAAGAAGTTTCATTCTTCTCCAGCGACTTTGATACATACATCATCCTCATCCTTTAATATTCTTCATGGCTTTCTCAGATTCCATCTGTCCACGTGTTCCTCTTTGTTCATTCAATTTCTAATTATTAATGCTCAACCAAGTTTGCTATCCTACATAATCATATTAGAATAATATTGTTCTCCTATTTTCCATGAAATTTCTAATTCATATTTCTCTTCTGGCTGTTTCCTTTTTCATCAATCCAATCATAAACTCCTGCAGGGAGCTTCCTGTGTGGCTGACCTCTGCTACAGCAGTGAATCTTCTCATACCAAATTATAAACTGCTTTGCAATTAAATATACCTTCTGTCTACAGTAGATGCTCGAAATGACTACCTTCTTGTGTGCACGGTTCAGATTTTTTAAAAATATATTTTCCGAAATCGAGTGGAGTTCTTCACGCGAAAAGTTAGGTATATTAGTATCTATCAGTTTCAGAAGTTTCGTAGTGCAGCATGCTAAATTTATTGACACTCCCATCTGCTGTGAGCCATTACAGAATGACTTTCAAGGGTTGGCCTCTAATGAGCACGAATTTCATTCAATTCTCTGTTAAAACACCATTCTCTTTTTGGTTTCTTATATAATACAGTCAACTGAATTAAATTTCTCCACTAATCAGTATACTGTTTTGTAAATACTTGGGGAATTAGGGAACTATCTACAGAATTTCTTACGAAATATTCTCCACTAATATTGCTTGATGAATATCTTACAAAATAAAACGTGTTGTTCAGGACTATCCAACAAATGACTACATCTAAGATCATGAAACAGTAGATAAAACTGGAATATTGGAAGCCAAAAGAGGCTCTGTTTGAAAAGAGTTAGGCTGAGTGCACACAGAATCAGATGCGACGTGGCGCGATGCGACATTTTGCTTTACAATGCCTTGCGACAACATAGCACTGTCTCCTTGCGACAACTGATTTGCTGGCTGGCCTAGGCTAGAAAATGGCGTCAATGAAAGAGGACTGTCTAGATGATAAATTCTATTGCATTTGGTTATTATTTCCTAAGGATGTCTAATGCACCTAAAAATCTATAGGATTGAAAGAGTCTTAAAATTAAATACTACTAATGTAGTGCACAGACGTCATTTTCTATGTTTATGACTACTTCACGACTCACAATAAAGAAAAATAATATATTAAATCAATAATGAGTTATAGTATAGAGGAGAGAAGTAGGCCTACTACAAATTATTATTATTATTATTATTATTATTATTATTATTGTAATTATTATTACTGCCAATATTATTATTCACCTGGTGCTTTCATCTTATTTGCAGTTCCTCACATATTTTTAGAAACCACATTATTGTCGCGATATTATTTCAAAGATTGGTAGTTTTCTAGTACCCGGTACTCGTTACATAGGTCGTTTTTATGTTTACACAGTGGCTCCTTTCTGAAAAGAATTTTAATAGTTTGTTACTAGATGTGATTCTAGTCAGTTTGTAAAATTTTTTTGGTCCAGGGAAAATATACATTTTTTTATACATATCTATCCTGTACTAAAACAACTAATTTATCTGCATCGAGCTCCATTATGAATAATGTGCACTGCACAACAATATGGTATTTGTAGATGGTGGAAGCATGCAATCATAGCCACTACTAACGCATGCGCAGTATAATGGAGCTAGTGGACAGTCTCCTCGCGACGAACTTCAAGCAGTCATTTGATGTTGTCTCTCCGTGTCTCCTAGTGTCTGCTTGTGACAGTCGTGCCGCGTCTGATTGTGTGTGCACCACATAATAAGAAACCAGTGGGAAACAAGTACCATGAGACAAAATGTCGTGTCGCATCATGCTGCATAGTTATTCTATGTGCACCCGGTCTTACAGTGGCAAGCCCAAAGGTTCAGTTAGTATAATTTTATTTTATGTAGAATATTCCTACTCCGTAGAAGTGAATTCAGAATGCAAATTACCCTACTTATTTTATTTATATTTTTCCAAACTCCCATAACACAATCACTTCCGAACTATCCTTCTTTTATTGATTTTCCTCAATTGCCACATTACAACTATTTTCTTTCACTGTTCATCCCATATATTTAAAATATTTTACAGATGGTACTACATTATCATAAATTAGTTCTTATGAGAGACTTATGCCTAAATATTCAGCAAAGATACATTAAGAAATTAAAATATGCCGAAGGTTAATGATTCCAAGATAGTGTTCCTTACAGGCAAAAGAACTGTAGACCTTTGCATTTTCTTAAAAATGGCTGACTGAGCTCGCAGATGGAGAATTTATAACTGATCAGTCGAAACATTTACCGGTACTCAGTTGGTCACGAGTGCTCGAGGTATTTGCACCACAATTACATCATCTTTTAATTCCAAACAGCCTACCTAAGAAGGTTATCATTTTATTTTTATTTCAGATAGCACGAAAATTAGAAAGTATTTGAACATTTACACAAGGAAACATAATTTTTAAATAACACAATTCTTTAAATGAAATAGGCCTAATGCTTTATATTATCAATAATTTTATTCAGCATCCATCTTGTTGAACTCATATCAGTAACGAAAATGTTTAATGTAGCTGAGTAAATATGCGATTGTATAAAAAGAACAGAGATTTTGTGATGCATGCCAAATTTTTTCAAAAGCAGACATAATATATTACAGTCAGTATTTAAATGACCATATCACGAAATGTCAAGGATGGAGCCAACAAAATTCGTGCTGAAGTTATTCCAAAATTAAAAGAATTAATGGGAAAATTGCCATTTGGTTTTAAAATTAATCATTTTTGTTCAATCTTATCTAGAATTTCCTCTTTGGTTTCTTTAATGTATTTACTTTTGTACTGTGCCATTACGAATATAACACAAAATATTGTAAGTTAACTGTTCCGTTCAACTGGAGGATAAAGACTTAACAATTTTTTATCGTTTTTTTAGTGCTGCTTATACTTTATATTTATATTCTTACAGATAACATAGTTTGTTAATATTTTATTTTATTGATTTATTAATATTTTATTTAAATATTTTACTGTAATTTTTATTCAACTTGATAGCCTGTATATCTACTAGGTTCACTAAACAGGTGATAGGGTATCAGATAGTTTAATAATTTCTATAGTGCATTCTGTAAACGGTCTATGATACCCTTGATACAATAGGGACGACCGGTCGGCCGTGATGCTTCATTGAGTGTTTTGCTTTCTGGGGAGTTAGGACATTCGGCAGCCAGCCTGCTGCGTACATAGTACGGAGCGAGCAACCGATCGAGCATATTATCATGATTCTCGGTCAGTTGTTCTTAATGAAATGTAGAGCTCTAGAGAACTGTACTATGGCACACAAGCACATACACACACAGTGTTTTTTTTTTTCTAGAGACAAAGGTTATTGAACTCTGAAAAATATATTGGAGCAGACAGGGAGATGCACAGTGCACAAGGAATTCAACGCTTAAACTAAGTTCAGAAAAAAAAAATCACGTTAAAAACATAATTAATCCATCTTTATTTTCACATTTTACTGCACCTTTCAGAGGAAATACATATTAGTATAAACTGACTCAATTTGGGTTAAAAAATTAACAAATTGGTTTGCAACAAAGGCATTTACTAAACTACATATCGGTACCCAAAGTATTGGAGGATTTATCACAGCATGGCCATTTCTTCAGTATTTTCTCTTTTACAGTCCTGTTATGCTCTTTCCTTGTGATGTCTGTTGCAGCATGATGGCCTTTTAGCAACCAAGATTTAACATACTTGTCAGGGTTGAAGTTGATCGAAGGAGGCTCAACAGTTCTAATAGGAAGCAGGTTCCTCATGGTGGTAACTATGAGGGATGATCTCATTGATTAGACAATGAAGTTGAGTTGGATGAAGGCTCACAATATATTGGCAGTGCAGAATTCGAACATTTATCAATTCATTGATGAAATATATAACAAAAAGGTGCAAGCATTCCAGCATGTTCCACAAGAAAAAAAAAAGCACCGTATGTATGTGTGTACATATGTAAAAAAATTTATGGTTTATTTAATGATGCTCGCAACTGCTGAGGTTATATCAGCATCGCTGGTGTGCAGGAATTTTGTCCCGTGGGAGTTCTTTTACATGCCAGTAAATCTACTGACATGAACTTGTCGCATTTAAGCACACTTAAATGCCATCGACCTGGGCTGGGATTGAATCTGCAACCTCGAGCACAGAAGGCCAGCGCTATACTGACTGTGCTAACCAGACTGACATATATATATATATGTGTGTGTCTATATATATATATATATATATATATATATTCCGCATACAGCAAGAACATAATATAATGATATGCATAATGGATATCTCTAATGAAGTCTTACATTTCAGATGGCTAACATTGAGCAAATTACAAAATTTGTCTATTAAAGCAGAAATTGTAGAAAATCATATACACTGAGGAAAAATAGAGGATACTTGAGCTGCTTTTGCTATTGTGACAGCAGAAATATTTCACATGTCAAGACAATCCTATATGAATCAACAAATTAACATCTATGTATTCCTGAATTCTTTGCAAGACGACGTAACATGTAAAACACGCTGAGGGCACATACACATACATCCCTAATATTAAAATTGGTGACGTGAAGAAGAAACATATTTTCTCATTTTTACGTGATCTACAACAGTTCAGTTATTTATCATTCTGATATTCCTGTTTGTAGCTAATTTTCTTTAACTTTTGTTCAAACAACATTTTATAATTCTAACAAAGTATCTAACTTCATTTATAAATTGTATGATCTAGGTATATGCACTTAAATCGAGATAAACAGCTATTCCTATACTGTAATCATATTAATATTATTTCACTATTTACGAATACAAGTATTCAAAATTAAACAGAATCGATTCTGAACTGCCTGCTCATGCGCAGTAGCTCAATGTGCGTTCCAACAAGACAACTAATTCCGAACCGATAATGAACTCCCAGGTCCCTGTCCCAACATGCTTTAAAATTCATTCAGAACTAATTAAATTAATATCAATATCAAAAAGTATTAGTTGAGGTATAATTACTTACTTTTTAACCAACAATACCACAAAAGAAAATCGTTCCAGGAGAAATTTTAAAGCAATAGTTATAAACATTCGTCCACATGTAAATGACATTACTTTTACAGATATAGCGTCATGTGAATGACTCTATCTGGATTTTAAATTAGTTGCGTTGGGATGTGAACAAAGACTTCGAAAGTACGTTTGTGACTCTGTTCACAGAAAACCTTTTACAGAAAAATGAAGTCGTTTTATTTCTCTGTTTCCATAATGATTAGGGTTATGTCAATTTTACAAAATAAAGTAAATCTCTTAAGTTCTATCATGTTTGTTCGAATATCTACGTTTTCAATTTGAGAAATAATTTTGCATATAAGTTTTTACAGAAAAATTAAGTTTTTTGCTTTATTTCTGTTAACAGCTACATTTAAATTATACAGAGAAAGTCAAACCTAAGTTAACGGAATTCCAACCCACTGGGTTGCTTTTTGACAGGCACCAGGTTGGGTTTCCCCAGTTAGTTGTTTCCTTTAAGCCCAGCAAAGGACATAAGGCATGAGTTTTTCTTGTTAAATGTTTGCACTAAATCTCGTGTCTTATAATAAATAATAATCTATTCAGTAAAGTAGTACCAGTCCCAAATACACCTGAGTTAAAACGCAATATGTTAAGGGAATTTTTTGTACCTAATGAAACATTTACTTTTCCAATAAACACAGTGCAAGGCAAAAAACTAAAGTTCCAGTTGAACTGGCTAAGAGAGTGGCTTGCTTATTTCAAACACAGTGATGGAGCATATTGCAAGTACAATCCAACTATCACAAATATTCAGTAATTGCAGCAGATAATTTCTGAAAAGTAATAGTGAAGAAGTCCCGAGCCATGGCATCATGGTCTAAGGCATTCTGCCTAGGACTCACATTACGGAATGCGCGCTGGTTTGAGTCCTCGTGGGGGAAGAAATTTTCTCATGAAATTTCGGCCAGTGTATGGGACTGATGCCCAACCAGCATCGTGATGCACTTGGGGAGCTACGATAGGTAGCGAAATCTGGTTGTGAATGCCAGCTATAACGGCTGGGGGGGATCATCGTGCTAACCACACGATACCTCCATTCTGGTTGGATGATCGTCCACCTCTGCTTCGGCATGTGGGCATGAGGCCAGCAGCCGGCTGGTCGGTCTAGGCCCTTCACGGGCTGTAGCACCACGGATTATTATTATTATTATTATTATTAATAGTGAAGAAACTGACAATGTGGCAACAAAGTTGATGGTATAATTCTGCTGACACTATTTAAACTCCCAGTCTAAAAATGACTTTAGAATTAAGGGATACTCTCTCATGAACGTTGGTAAAGAACATAGGAGAGATGGTGGAATCACCACAATAATCAAGGGAACTATGCTGCCAAATCGTCCCAGGGTCACCAGCATAGCTCGTCGGCTAAGGCGCTTGCTTGCCTGCTGATATAGAGTTGCACTCGGACGCAGGTTCGATTCCTACTTGGGCTGATTACTTGGATGGGTTTTCTCTGAGGTTTTCCCCAACTGTAAGGTGAATGTCAAATAATCTATAGTGAATCCTCGGCCTCATCTTACCAAATACCATCTTGCTATCACCAATCCCATCGACACTAAATAACCTAGTACTGTAGTTGATACAATGTCGTTAAATAACTAAAAATATTGTTCAATATTCATAATTAACAATACAAACATCGATGATATGTATAAACAGTAATTCAACGCATAAGAGGATCTGAATGTTGTTAACATAGTATATATTCCACCACATTATTAAGGAAGATCTGAACTTCTATCTCCAAGTAAAGCAATAATGGTAAGTGATTTCAACTCTAGACACTCTCTCTGAAATAATGATCCTGCAAACCCAACTAGTGCTACTTTAAACGGATTATTACAAACAATGTAACTTTATTAATAACAATTTACATAGTCTCCCAATTATGGTACTACCATTATACTTGACCTCACATTGGTACCTCAATACCTGCATGAAAAGACATCTTAATAGTTTGTTGGTGAATAACTTCAGAATGATTATAGGTTTGCCCCAGCAAGCAATTCAGAAAGTGTTCCAAACTAATATCGAACTTCTTCCGACGCATGCATCAATTGTGTACGTGTCAGAACTAGTTCGGGATTTTTTACATTGTTGGAATGTTTCTTGAACTCGTCTTTTAAGGCCTTCGGAGTTTCTTCTCATATTAAAATTATATTCTTCTTCCGAACTTAATTCTTCGTAAAAATCACTCATGATGGACTACTTTTTTACTTTAACCTGCCTAGTCTCCAAGCATTTTAACAACTTCAGATTAAACCATCTGTGCATACATCAACAGTTCAGAATTCCCAGTTACTGCTCTTAATTGAGAACCAATTTCACTTATTCCAAAGGAGTTCTAAAGCATGTTGGAACAGGGAAATGGGAGTTCAGCATCGGTTCGGAATGAATTCTAGTCTCATTGGAATGCACACTGAGCTACTGTGCATAAGCAAGCAGTTCAGAATTGATTCTGAACTGTGCTGGAACAAACCTTATTACTATCATAAACAGTAATAAGCAAAAGTTTAAGATGCCGACCCCCCCCCCCCTCGGCTAAAACAGTATATTGAGAGTTGACTGAATTTTACTGAACTTAGAAAATACTACTGATTAAATATATGTATTATTGATGGTGTGAAGATAAATTTTTTAAGACCTTGACCATCTATCATTATTTTATTAGCAGCTTTTTGTGATTTTTTAGTTTTGCTTTTTTCTTTTAATTGAAAATTCTCATTTAAGGGTGTTTAAAAAATTATGGCTTACCTATATAGGGCTTGAAACATTGTCAGAAGTCCCGTGGCTTTTCTCAAACGGAAGGAAATAAAATCATAAAAATGTTATGCAAACCACACAGAAAAACTCTTGTTTTTTTTTTCTTTCTCATTAATAATTATTAATTTTATTTGATTACTTTTCACTTTTCTTTCACTTAATATTTTTGTAGCACCTCCTTTGGATTCATAGCAGGATTTCACCCTGGCAGGCGTGGAATCTACTATTTTTTACAGTAATCACCTTTCCCTATCTCAATCCATACTGTTGCTATCTTTTAATTCTGCCAAGTTCGGCACTAGTTTTTTGTTCTAGCCTCCGATACATGTTCCATCACATTCAGATCTGGTGATCTTGCAGGCCAGGGAAGAGAATCTTTATTTTCGGAAAACCACCTATGTCCACCTCTCGGCTTGTGATAGGGCACATTGTCTTGTTGGTACCACCAGGTCTTATACCACCCCAGAAGCTTCCTTTTTGATGGCAGCATATAATCCTCCATGACACCCTATTATTTCTAGTGTTTGTATTCCTATCCATGAAGCAAAGTTCCCCAGTCCCTCTAGATCTCTAGATCAGCGGTCCTCAGTACACAGCACTCTCGGGCTAGCGTCTCTTACCCGCACAGAAGACACTGCACCATGGTGCATTCGTAGCTGCTGGCAGGTATGCTCTCTACCTCTTCCTGCTGCATGACGGGGCACAACACATTGCTCCGCTTACCCCTTACCCATTTCAGCGAGTGCTGACGACCACTACTCTAGATGTTCTGCAGCCCATACTATAAATAATGATATATCTCTCTTTTGGACACTGGGAACCAGGCAGTCAGGTTTATACTTATCGCCCTTCTGGCTTCGAACACTGCAGCCTATTGGAGAACAATTTTATGCATGTTTTTTTCC
Organism: Periplaneta americana; assembly: GCF_040183065.1. Classification (NCBI taxonomy): domain Eukaryota; kingdom Metazoa; phylum Arthropoda; class Insecta; order Blattodea; family Blattidae; genus Periplaneta; species Periplaneta americana. The sequence goes on from NC_091125.1 coordinate 72,009,801, forward strand.
GTCATTTTGCAGCCTCATTAATCATCATTTAATATCTTCACCAACAGATCTTTTCCCTATATTTTATTTTACTCTCACAACGGAATAGGAATATTAAACACGACTGCTTGCACAGTACTAACTGAAATGGCGAGGTGTTGAGAGTTCTGTACTGTAGGAGGTCAAGTAGAAGGATGCAATCGGGAGGGTTGTGTAAAGTCAAGTGGTGGGAATAGCACTACCTGCTAAGTATAAGGTATAAGGAATGGGTCAAACATGTTTTTTTGAAGTTAAGTTCTGCAGCAAGAACAAAATGCAGAAGGAAGTGCACAAATTATGGAAAATATAATTTTTACCAACCCTTAAAAATGTAAATTCTTTCATTTTGGTTTGCATCTCTATACCGGAACCATTCTTGTGAATATTATAAATGAAAAAATGAAACCTCTAAAATTTTTTTAACCATAAAACAAGTAGATCTATCCATTTTTTTTTTTTTTCGATTTTTAGAGGGGTTCATGACATTTTAGACCATGCTGTTATGGTGCGGAGCAGAATATTCCATCATAACACCTATACTAAAATCAATAAGGACAAATACTAACAACCTATTTTTACAGACCAATTGAACTTGCATCTTGCCTAGAAAAATGGTATCTGAAACACAACAATAAAAATGATATATGGAACACAACAATCTTCCAACTAGCAAAAAATAGGATTTGAGACGGAATGAAGCACTGTATATGCCTTATTAAGCATTATGTATGTATGTTTAGTCAGCTATCAGCAGTAACATAGTAGACTAGTCAGTCTATTAAGCATTATAGAAGTAATATACACTGGCTTTATCAAGAAGACAACCACGAAAACTATAACCATTGGTTTAGAAGCTGTTTTTGACAAAGCTTCTACAACCTCTATTATCCTTCAGTGACAAAACTGCAATCAAAGAACATCTGCTACAAATTAATTATAATTTTTTGCAAAACCGACAAATCCAAGTAATGGTTAATGAATCAATGTTAAGAAAAATAGAATGGCAATGACATCCTGCAAAATTCTATACTGAGCCCTACTTTATTTAATATTTTGACATTTCCTCAACTCTTCCATTAGACTCCAATATCTCTGTCTGTACAGATGATATTATTCCTTGAATAATAATAGGAATCTAGATTTGTTGACCAATAGTGCTCAGATTACATTTAATAAAATAGATGCTTGGATAACTAAATGATCCTTAGCATTATCAAAAGGAAGAATAAAATGTAGTCTGAAAACTTCCTAATACTGCTCAAGATACCATTTACAATAAAATCAGTAGAGCTCGGTCACAGGTACCAACTTCAATGTGAATGTTTATTTTATTATTCTATGTGAACACAGAGGCTTCTGCTTTGTTGTAAGAGGGTAAAGGTGATGGGTAATACCTGTACTCTTACTACAGTCCAGTGAAAAATACAATATTTAAATTTATAAATATAATATTTCTAGTAGTAGGCCTACATAAAATACAATTTTGCACAAAAATATTAGTTTCATATATTTACATTAAATATACCGTATACAATATATGACGTTCTACAACATGTTTGTATATAGGCTATGTTAAAAAAAAAACTTAAAATACAAAAGTTGCAATGTTATGTCACTATTTATACATTCATAATTCCTTTATAATTAATTGCATTTAATTGCGAAATACATCTTAAATATATCGAAAGTAAAATTTTTCATATTATCACTCAAACCTTGTATCTAGAGAAGCCCATGGGTAAATTATTCATGCTTATATTTTTCAACGAACTCTTTGATATACATATTACCTATTTTTCTTAAAAGGCATGTACCAACATTACACAATTGCGAAAAAATTCTATTTGACTATTTGAGTGTGATCAGGAAGTTGTGGGAATATCTTCATTAATATTGGATTTAATTTTACATTCTTTCTTGTACTGTTATAATATTTCAGAATGAAATCTCTTTTCTTTCTTCTTACGTGTACATTGAATACCTAGAATACCTATAAAACACGGTAAATGGTATTTTTCCTGTTTTGTAGAAAACAGGCTATTTCTTACCAAATTTCTCTAGAATGTTGTGGGCATAGAACACTTCTTGACATGATGAAGGATGAGTGGAACAGAGAAAAATTTTCTCCAGCACCGGGATTTGAACCAGGGTTTTCAGCTCTATGTGCTGATGCTCTATCCATTAAGCCACACCGGATTCCCATTCCAATGCCAGATCGAATCCTCTCAGTTTAAGTTCCACCTCTTAGTTTCCCTCTAGTGGCCAACCTCATGCACTGCATAACAGATGTGTGACTGTGACACAATGTTCAACACACTGTGTGCAGAATTTCTGCATGGAAATATATATACTTCGGTATATCGTAATATACTTTTTGACATGTTTGCTTGATAAATATCAATTTCAATCAACCAGTTAATGTATGCAAAGCGTATTTTATAGAAGGGTAGGAAGAGGGTGTGTTTAGTTACTTTTTCTATGTAGACTGCTAATTGTCCTTATTAATCAAGTACTCATTTTTAACTGAGTATTGTGGTGAAAAGGAATGAAGCATGCCGGTCTGCAATACCAGGCAATACAACCTGACTAGACCCAACCATCTTGACTATACACTGTATGCAACTAACTTCACTCTGGTGTCTGGGTGACCTGCAACCAAGCTCTAATAATAATTAGACATAAAAAATTCTTGGAATCTTTTCAGATGAGAAGTTGTATTGGAAATATAAAATAATCTATGTAGCCATTGAATGCACAAAAAGATTAAATTTACTTAAAATTGTTACCAATAAAACGTAGAATGCTGATACTGAATTAACAGCCAATGCTCTCCATGAGAAAGACCTCACAATGTACGAAGACGTCCATGAAATTGCCAAAAAAATAGCGCCAAATGTATTGACATGATAGCCATATTACCTGGCTCTTCCATCCCCATCATTATTGATCCAACTGTACAGTCCGAGTCTCATGCTAGTCAACCAGATGTTAACACTGGAAAGATTGATATCTATATGCCAAAGATACATATATAACAGACTGGCCATCCCAATGTTAAAATTGGTAACATGTGGAAGAGAACAACCACCAGGATTGCCACCGTCGATTGAGAATGACAGCTAGATGGAAGTATAGTTGCTCCATGCAATTCAAATGAGTTTTACAATTTGACTTCCTATGCAATAGCTAGAGGGCAGGATAGTGAAATTGATAAAAGTTGTTGCCATCAAAGCCTATAAGGTTGAGTAATCTGTTATATATGTGATCTGGGGTACTACAAAGACAAATATAATCTGTCCAACATCACAATCCAAAGCCTGCTCATCGGTACACTCGCAACTCAGCAGTATCACAGAAATACTAACTCATATCCTACCCCATTATCTCCTGCCTAGTTGCCTCATAAGTGGTGCCTTCTTGGTATCACTTGTGAGGTTCAGACCTGTCTTTGGACAGTCGACTAAACAACAATTATAACACATCTGAACAGACTTATGTAAGACACTGTGAAATCAGCAGCAACATTGCTACTAGATTCATGTGTTAAGAAGTTAGTTAACTTTTCTTTTGCATATGAAGCAATAACATGGAAAGAGATAGTACTGTCCCAACTCAATATGAAGTTACAATGATGAAATATTGTTTCAAACCAAATTAATTTCTTTCGTCTTTTCACTTTTCTCATTTTCTTGCTGTTGGTTTCAGTAATCTAAAATTCTGATAATTTATTTAATGATGCTCAATTTTTGATCCCTTAGTCACTGCAGCCACTGAAGACCTAGCTCATCTCGATTCGTTGTGTCCTGTTTTATCTACTACAGACGTCTAAGTTGTGAAGAGATATTATTCTGTGTAGATCAATTGAATCATTGACTCAACTTCTAGCTTATAACTTGGTGGAACAAGGAATGCCAAATCGGTAATTTTTTTCTCAAATCAGGGTTCTTTCAGATAGCTTGTAACTTGGTGGAGCAAGGAATGCCAAATTGGTAATTTTTCTTCAAATCAGGATTCTTTCAGGCTTTGTAAATCTATAACATGTGATCTTCATTTTACTCTCCTTTCAAAGGAAGTAGCGTTAAGAATATTTGTCCTTCCTTAACATATACTGCTCTAATGTGGGTTTCAATCTGCGAATCTTCAATCCAATGGTAACCACTGAGTAAACCTGACAGATTGGCAGTGATATTAGGCGTGGCATTTCATTGCTTCAAAGTACACTATTGTCTACAACATTCGTTCTCACGTTTAAAACAACTATTTGATATCTTTGACGTTCTTTATAAAGATCATACTTAGTAAATATTAAAACATATGGAAGCAGCAATCGTGACCTATTTGGAAATGTCATGTTTGGAGAGACAAAGGAAAAAACAACCAAATGTACTGCACCTCCTAACATTTTCTGCCTGAATGAGAGAAAAAGAGGTGGAATGAAAAAGGCAGAAATAAAAGGATGAAGGTAAGGAGGAATAGAAAGGGGGGGGGAAGAATGTATGAAGGAAACAGCAAATAAGGAAGGCAGGAGACAGTGAAAATGAGTGTACTGTGAGAGATGAAGTGTGGAATAATGGAAAGAAGGAGGAAGAGAAAAGGAAATAACACTGGCAAAAACGAGCAAAATTGAATTAAACTTTTTTGTCTGAAATATTTCAAAGAATAATCCCCTGATATTAACACTACCCCCCAGCAATATTACTTACGGTTCACCCTGTACACACACTTATACAGAGTGTTTCCGAGGTGGTGTTACAAACTTTCAGGGATGGAAATGGAATTGTAATTTGGCACCACGTGCCCTCCTTCCCTTAACCTTTGGAACAGTAGTGGAAAGATGGTATGGGCCGGATGTCTCCTACATGAGTACTTGGCCCGATACTATCTGTGAGCTTGTCTACTGTTCCCATTGGCTCATCCGTATTCGAAAATCAGGTCTGTTTATTCCGCTCTCGTGTACTCCTCCATTTCACTAGGACTGATCGACTGGACACTGCAACTTGTACACAAACACTGCTGTCTACAAACGTGCATATCAGGACCGACCATGTCCGTTACACATTACGCTATCTGCATTGCTTTAGTGTAGTTTCCTGTCCCCATCTCTCAGACGGCATAGTGAATGGAATACTGTAAATAAACAACGTAAACAACGTCAGATGAATACAGTATGTGTAAGATGTACAGATAAATACACATGTGTACAGAGGAATAAAATGACTTCATTTCCACACAACTATTTTTGCTTGTAACTTTCGACTCGGTCATTTCCAGACCAGGGTTTCTTATCTCAAATTGATACATGTGCCCTTCGCCATCATCCCTGAAAGTTTGTAAAACCACCTGTATATACTGTATATGTATGTATGTAGTAAGGTCTTCTGAAATGTTGATTACATTTCTCATAGCAAATAAAAAAAAAAAAGTACAATTATAAAAGGGTTAGTTGGAAGTGGTACCTGAACGGAGGGTAGCCCTTATTACTTTTATTACATCATCATCTTTTCATTTGTCACACACTCAGAGAAACTCACCTCATTTCTCTTTCTCAGAATTGTTAGAGACAATGGACTGTGAATCTCTTTCCAAGTTCCATCTGTCCAGATGTTGCCATGCTGATGTGGGTTTCTGTCTCAACAATTTTTTGTAAATGACCTACTGTTGCAGCTTTGTATAAGAAATTACGTTATGGTAACAATGAACACGGAGATAAACAATCACTGGAGAAATTTCTTTTATTAAAAGTTCATCAACAACTTTTGGCTAACCACACTAAACGAATTGTTTCTATGCTTTTCTGTGCAAGTTTATATGGAAGTTTATTCAGAGAGAGTCTGAGACTGAAAAATAAATAAGGAAGTAGAGTCTCTTAGTGATTATATATTAAGAAAAAGAAATTCAAAGAACCTGGCAGAAAAGAGAGAAGGAAGGGAGACGGACATGGATGGGGGTAAGACAAAGAAAGGAAGAGACAGTGAGTCAAGATTAGCGAGGGAACCCTTCTATTAGGAACACATAAATGTACAACTACTGTCACATGTGACCCTACATACCCAGTAGCACTGTGCACTTTGTTACCCACTTGCTACAGTGTGAGAGAAGCATGAGAATCTGTCAAATATTCTAGTGAGATGCAAGTAAGGTTACAAGATATGGTCGTACAGACACCATAAGAAAGAGCCTTTAACAACCAAACAGTCTCCATGCTGAAACTTTTGAAACACAATACTAGAATGACGAATGTACCCTGACATGTTGATAGAAGTCAAGAACAAATTAACCAATTTTCACTTAAAGTTGTGCGTTCTTATATATGTAAACAGATTAAAAATCAGAGCATAGTGGAAACTGAACTGACTACCAAGGAGGAGTGGGAATTCTAAAAATATATAATAAACAGCAATAAGAATGACTATTCATAAAAAAAAAATTCAGAGTGACAAATTGTGAATAAGATTTGTCACCAGGGAAAATAATTTTTACCTTCAAATTTTTTTTGCACATCGGCCATTACAATTCAAGTTGAATTATTGTCAGAGGCTGAACTAAATAAGAACAGAAAATGAAATCCATTTCAAGCAATTACAATAACTTTAATTTCTCAGGACTCTTCCCTTTATTGTAGAGAAATTTGTAGTGTTCAGTGCTGAATGTAGACATACAATCTTAGAAGGACTAGTTGAATATGAAACGCCTACCTTACAGAATTTGGAGATTTAGGAGGTAATTCATACTAAATTTTCCAGAAAGGCAATAATTTTTATCAGGAGTAAAAAGTGAAAACCTTCTGACAACCTCTTGAATTTGTCACAAGTGAATATAATCCTTTCTCCAGCTTTTTAATATTATTATTCATTATATAACGAAAGCAATTCAAATTATTTCATAGTCATCATCCCTCCCTATTCCCCCTCCTATTGACAGGTTATAGTCCTAAAGGAACTGTTAAGAACTACAAAATTTTCCTAGCCATCTCTTAAGTAGAGGAAGCGCAAGAGAGCTTGCCACAGAGAGCTGCACAAACTTTTGGCAACATTCGGTTGGACTCGGCTTGCTGCTGACAGTTCTATGTGAACCATTTGATGAGTGGGTTCAAGATTGTGACATTTCGAGTCAGATTTATCAAATTATTACAGCGTGTGTAATTTATTGTAACATAAAGCTTGTCGCAGGACAACCAATAATAGAACATTGTTGAAAATGCAGAAGCACGATTTCTTTTATGTATGAAAACACAAAATGTAATAACAAAAATATTTTAAAAGACAAAGGTAATCATATAGGCCTAATAACTGATATATTACACTGTAATAAAACATTAATGTATAATTTACTGTGTAATTTTATTTAAATATTCTGATAACTAGGGTAATATGGTCGGTTTATTTTAATCTGTCATATGATGTCATTCTTGTTCTTTGGTACCAATACTGTTCGACATAATTTTATGCAACAAACACCAGTTTAGTATTAAACTTTTTTATGTATAATAATAATAATAATAATAATAATAATAATAATAATAATAATAATAATAATAATATGACATACATTTAATGTAATTCCTAACTATAAATTACAACCATGGAAATGTATAAAGATACAGAGTAATGACAATGAGGTCTCATGTCGACCTGTGATTTCTAGTTAAGAATTACATTAAATGTATGTCATACATGTTTGCTGAACTGGTGTTAGTTGCATAAAATTTTATGTTGATGAACAATATCGGCATCAAATAAAAAAAATATTTTCATATGACAGAATTCTAAGATGGTTCTGAGGTTCACATTCAGCCTCCAAAAAATTGAATACCCAGACAATCCCGGGGGCAAAAGGCAGTCGGAGCATGGTGAATATCCCATATATTTCGAGTGGGACCAATTTCGTTTTTCAAGAATTTATACACTTCTCTACTCTAGTTTGACTATGTAATGTTTTAGCATTTCCTAATTTAGAACGAAATGGGGACATTGTTAAGTACATAGAATATTACACACAAATCTGAAGGCTATAGTTATCCAACAAACGCACTTTCAACTATGTAAAATACATAAAAATATTAATAAACACGTTGGCTGCTCTCAGGCTGCACGATATGTACAGTTTAAGACCTCACTTTCGAATGCACTCTGTAATCAGCATTAGGTGATTTACAACAGCCTCATAACGAGCACGGCGGCACTAGGAATGAATATCGTTCTCTGCACATCAGTGAAATAAGCAAGCACGTCTAGCGTCCAAGTGTTCTTCTCTCTGTTGGTTTGTAATTCAAGTTTGTGCTGGGTATTCCTCTCTGGACATTAGATTAACATGCTGAAAGGAAGCCAGTTGTTTCGAGACTTATGTACTCGTATTCCAGTATTGGTTCCATTTCAAATTCATGCAAGATGTTTTCATTTTCATTATCCTAGTATGTTTAACCAGCTGTTCGAATTTTTATTACAACCTATTTCATAGTAATATTCTTAAACTTTGTCATATGGTATTGAGGATGGTGGTGGTGCTCGTGGTGGTGGTGGTACACCCAACAACAGCAGCAAGAACTATGAAAACAATGATGATGACATAACATACTGTGTCACATTTTTATTTTTATTTTTATTATTATTATTATTATTATTATTATTATTATTATTATTATTACTTTTAGGTCATTAAAATTAATAATCTCACGTTTATATTAATAACTGATAATAAATTATCATTATATTATTATTATTATTACTATTATTATTATTATTATTATTATTATTATTATTATTATTATTATTATTACTGTTGCAACAGTTGCCCAATGAAAGCAAAATTCATGTACCACTTGTTTGTTCAATGCCAGAGAACAAACAAGTGGTACATGAATTTTGCTTATTATTATTATTATTATTATTATTATTATTATTATTATTATTATTATTATTATTACTATTACTTTTAGGTCATTAAAATTAATAATCTCACATTTATATTAATAACTAATAATAAATTATCATTATATTATTATTATTATTATTATTATTACTGTTGGAACAGTTGCCCAATGAAAGCAAAATTCATGTACCACTTGTTTGTTCTCTGGCATTGATGCGCAATTAATTTAATGGTGCTTTAAGTTTTGTCTGTCAATACTATATCAAGCTTCTTGTGTATTTGAGTAGTCAATGAAAACTTCCCTGTCATAGTACATATCCTATATTACCCTTTTTTCAGGATGAATTCAGGTGTTTGTTTTTGTAATATGAGACATAACTGAACAATATTTTGTATTTGATCTGATATTTTTATGGATGATTTTTTTTATTTTGAGTTATTTTACGATGCTGTATCAACAACTAGGTTATTTAGCATCTGAATGAAATGAAGGTGATAATGCCGGTGAAATAAATCCGGGGTCCAGCACCGAAAGTTACCCAGCATTTGCTCGTGTTGGGTTGAGGGAAAACCCTGGAAAAAACCTCAACCAGGTAACTTGCCCTGACCGGAATTCGAGCCCGGGCCACCTGGTTTCGCAGCCAGACGCGCTGACCATTACTCCACAGGTGTGGACTTTATGGATGATATTTACTATTTGGGGCTATGTCTATTGGTATATTCAGATATTATTGTGGTACAGATAACTGTGATATTTTGTATTGTTTCTCCCGATTTATAGCATTTCTTTCAGCTATCCACTATGAGTTATCTTTCAAAATGAAATTTCACATAATTTCTTTTTAGTTTCTGGTCTTGGATGGTGAACATAAATTCTTCTTTCTCGCCAAATAGATCCTCAGAGTGCAGCCACTGTCTGATGTCACTTTTTCGACAAAAGATTGTTTGAATTCAAGTGGGTCTTTCATATCTTATTGTTCTTGATATTATTATTATTATTATTATTATTATTATTACAGTGAAACTTCTGAATAGCAAACATCCTCAAACAAAAATAACTTTTCATCAATATGTAAATTAAGTTCAGTACATGAATGTTACTATACTACATACACAGCTATGTATAATTGATAATACATACTGTAGTAAGATAAAAATGAAAGGTTGAAGGATGTTAATACAGTACAGTATGTCTCTCTATGTTTTAAAAAAGTCTGATACTAAAGTTTGTACTTTGGAGGCTCTTTGAAGCTTAGTTTGTATATGATTTTCTACTTCCGAAATAATTTTAAATTCTTCTGAATCTCCGTTATGAATTAAGTATTTCTTCACTTCACTCTCCTGTTTAATTGAATCTTTACAAGAAATAACTCGTTCACTATCTTCATGAGCTTCCAATTCTTTCTCTTCATCACCTTCGCCATTGTTAGTCGATTCAATCATACCTTCAATGAGACCTTCAACATCCATGGCTGGATCATCAGTATTCTCGAAGTCTGTTGCAGTATCACCGAACAGTTTTACAAGTTCAGTAAGTTCAGACTGAGCACTTTCATTTTCACATTTATCATTTATTGTATCACTGTCATTTATAAAAAAAATCCAGCCTTTAGAAAACAGGGACATACGGTTTTTGGCTGATTTCTTTTGCAGATGACATAGCCAACAGCACTGCAGCCAGTACATTGTTTTTTTTTTTTTTTTTTTCGAAAGCTCACCTGCAGTTCGAATATTGTCCATTTTTAACAAAAGATATCTTAGAACTTTCTGTCTATAGCAGATCTTAAAAGATTTGATGATTCCTTGATCCAATGGTGACAAGTTGATGATGTACAGGACGGCAAGAAAATCAACTTTATGTTGTCAAGTGCAACATCAGGATGCAAAGAAGCATTTTCTACTGTCTGCCCATTTTCCTGTCGAAACAGATTAGCCATTCAATCATGATATCTCTAGTCATTCGGGCACATTTATTTGCTCACCACTGGATGTCATTTAAGTCAATTCCTTTAAGGCAACATGGTTTGGCTGCTTTACCAATAATCAACAGAGTAACAAAATCGCCTACCATATTTATGCACAACATAACAGTCAGTCTATCTTTTGTTATTTCCTCTCCATTACATAGCCTCCCTTCAGATATATTGTAATGCCCTGTAAAACAGTCCTGTTTCATCACAGTTACATATGTCCTTTTCAGTGTGCCCTTCACACAAATATTTCTCAGATTATTTGAATATGGAGAAAAATTGATGAGTTATACTTATGTTGTGGTGTCCGTGTCTGTTATTGAGACTGGCCGCTATTGAGAAGAGTTTTCCTCATAAGAGTCAATATTATTTTGTACAGCAATTTTTAAATGTCTGTTATTGAGAGGCATCTGTTATTTAGAAGTTTCCATTAAGGGAAGTTTCACTGTATTATTATTATTATTATTATTATTATTATTATTATTATTATTATTATTATTATTATTATTATTATTATTATGCACCAGTTACAGTAACTCAGTTCACAGTTGGTCATCTAATGCTGTCTCACCAAAGGGACAGAGGTTTGATCTCTGTCAGAGTCCTTTCATCATAATGTTGCATCGTCATTAGACTATCTCATCAATCTTAATAGTATCTGATTTGATCATACACTTTCCAAGTGCCAGTGGGAAGCTATAAAAACAAACTGTGATGTTATCTGATAATCTGAGCTTGGTATGTGACAATGATTTGTGAAATGAGTCCTGGGAAGAACTAGATTGATCAGTGTAGCAGATGCCCACAATCAAGTCGGACATTATTTAATATGTTTCGACACAAACGATTGAACTATCAGTATGTATAAAAGTGTATTATGTACATACATTCGTTATACTTGTCAAGAAAATCAGTGTTCTCTTAACAGAGCTGTATAAAGAAAAGACATACCGTACATAATAATAGTTTTTGTCTCTGGCTCCTGTCTTCCACCAATATCCTTGCTTGAAAATGGAAAATCTACGGTTATAGCTATCCCATTATAGATCCAGAAACGCCCTTCGGGTGGTGGGATATTAAAGCTCCCACTTTACGAGACAATCAATACTTAGTAGCAGTAGCAATGTCAATCCTACATGCTGGCTGCCTTTGCTACCATTCTGGTACTCGCTTTTATTGGAGGCCAAGTGAACCCCAGGGCCACAGTGCAGTCACAAGAATAAGATCAATGAGAAAACCCGTAATTCCATCACGAATTGAACCTGCAACCTTCTCCGGCTTGTAGCACAACACCTTAACCGTGATGCTACTATGTGCCCAGCAATTCTATAGTGGATGCATAATAATTAGAAAATAACATAAAAAGAAAAGCACATCACGCTATTAAAACCATCATCATGATAATTTAGAAGAAGTCAATTTTTATTTTTCTGAGAATAGTATTATCCTGACATTAGCTCGGAGTTACTGAAAGAAAGCACCAAAGAAAGAAAGCAGTCTTCAAGAACCGAACCCCACATCTCCCAAGTATAAAATCAATACATTGACCTTTTCGTATAAAGGATTAGGTCCAAAGCTAAAATCCAAATACCAGTGCTTGACTAATTTCTCTACAACAACGCAAAAAGTTCAGAGAAGTAATAACTACAATAGTAGCACTACCATTTCTCTCACTAAAATTAGATCCAAACTGTATCAAGCAGCTCAACAACTTTCACAAGCAGAAGAGACTTATATGTATTATGTTGACAGATGAGCTCCCCACTCATGTAGTCAGTACTACTAACAAAGCACTTTGCATGTGCTAATGTGAATATGCCAACCTTGTTTGAATCTATTTAACTAACCCAACAGTATCACAACTGACACAGTAAGGAGGATCAATACGTGCTGCAGAGACAGGCCACTACCTCATATGCTGCACTGAGTTTTGAGCCTCACATATCTAGTTTAGAATCCGGTTCTTCCAAGCATGTAACGAATCTCTTCAAATGACAGCCAGAATGTTAGGGACCAAGGTGCCATCCGAATCCAAACAGGTAGGAATCCTTTGTACAATGCGAACAGGCCCTCATTCTGCACAGTCTTGATGAGACAGTCCACAGACGACTTGTAGATGAGGCCACTGCCAACAGACAAGCACAACATACAAAACTGTGCAGGTTCAATTAGTTTGAATAAATGTTTGACAACATGTCCTCAGTGGTACAGAAGTTACCATGCCTCCCACTAGATCCGAACTGTGTAAGTTCAAGGTCATTTGAGGGCAAAAAATTTTTAAAAGCAGTAAATATCTTTCTCCTGTTTCCAAATTATTTCTGTCTTATTGGCAATCTGGATTTTATTGCACTTACTGTCGTATTTTCTGTATGTTTTCTATTAATATCATCAGAGGCCTCTGCACTCTCACAGGACGATGGTTGCATAGCAGAAAACTTCACAGGCATGAAGAATCCGATAAATTTTGCCTGTATTCATTTCGATCAAGGACAGGCTTCTTTTAAATGCCACAAATCTAAGACACAGAATCCCGAATTTATTTCTCATCTGAAGGAAGCCATGCAGAGAAATTTAATTGCCCTTTAAAAGTCCATTGCCTTAAGCTAAACATGGTAACCACTAGACTAACCTTGTATACAGTAGAGTTTACAAAATGTTTTATAAAGCAATAAATTTAAGAGTCCTTCTAATTAGATTATAATATGTTGCTTCAACTCGAGGAATATGTGAAATAGAGGGTGAAGGTATCATTAATGAACATGTAGCACAATGATGGTTACAGGTTTCAATAATGGAGGAGGAGACATTAAAGATTTACAACGTCCTGGAAGACCTAAGGTATCAAATATTGGGAATACACACAGAGTTTTGAAAGAAAATCTACAAAAAAATACTCGTAGGTTGTCAGAAGAACTTGGTGCTTCAAAAGATACAATACATCGCTAAATTAAGACGTTTAGAAAATCATGCAGAAGTTGTAGATCTGAGCCTCATTTATTGACACCTGAACAGGCTCAACACAGAATGGGTATCTTTCTGTCATTAGCTTATCGTAATCCCATGTATGACAGGCTTATAATGATAATTGTCACATATGTTGAAAAATGGGTATATTATCGCAACCTTGATATCTCAAAACAATGCCTCGATCCCCATCAATCTGCAAAAGTCGTCGTTAAACAAAATCCGTTTAGCCTCAAAGTAATGTTATGTGTCTGGTAGGAATTTGAAGGTGGAATTCACTCGATGCAAATCTTCAGTCCGTTCAACAGCTAAAATGAGTTCCTTAAGTTTTGAGAGAGAATTACTCGGCATTATTAATCAAAATAGACTTCTCTTGCAACAGGACCCATACCACTTGATCAACCATCAGCATCACTGCAAAAACATCACTGGTACTGTTGCAAGATAACAAAACCTTGCAGAAACGTGGCTCAAAATCATACAATCGAATGACCTTCTCTTTGAAGATCAGATTAAGTCATTGTCACAGCACACTCCAACTAAAATTTTGTTCGAAAACCGACATTACTTATGAGATAGTATCCGTATCTCAGAGATCTGTGAGACTGTGAATCTCATGACATCTGTGACAGTTAAGCGTAGTCTATACTTTGATACACAGATGACTATGAGAGGTTAGTTGGTACTGCCACAAACAATTGAAAGTAATTGTAGGTGAATGATAAAATGGCTGGTTTGAAAAACTGTCTTACAAAATTAATGGGTCAAATCTACAGAATGGTTAGTAGCATTCAGGGCCATCACATCACATCTCCTTACTGTGAGAGTTCAGATGTAATTGCAGAGTGAAGTATACACTCAGAGATGCTGAGTCATATCAGTCAGTTTGGTTTAGAGTTTTTTAGTGAGATGACGTGTTCCTCAGTTCTGTGTTAAAATTGTTATCACTGTGCGTAAGTTAGGGCCTACATTGTCCAATGTTAGCTATACCATGACATAAGCATAGTTTAGTACAAAGTTTTCACATATACAGTAGTACTATGTAAAAAGAACTCTTACAAAAAAGTGGTAAGGCGATATTCATCCTGTCAAACCTGATCCAGGTAGGGAAACTGTTTATCAACTTGTTAAAATGTTATGACAAATAGAATTTTTTAATGACGAAAAAACTTGTTACCAGACATAGAGTTCTTACGGAAGAAAAATGAGATGAAGTGAACAAATGGAGCATATCCCAACACAAATGTCTCCTACAGCTTGCTCAGGAAATAGGAGTTTCAAAATCCTCAGTAAGAATTGCCACTAACCTTCTTAGATTGCCCTATAAAATTACAGTAGTCCACAAATTGTTACAAAGCAATCATGCTAGTATAGTCCGATTTTGTAACTGGATGCTGGAGAGTGTTGCTGGTAGAGAAGTGGATCCTGAATGAAATGTATTTTCAGATGAAGCATGGTTAGAATTATATAGTCAAGTTATTTCACAAAACAGCCAATACTGGAAAGCAGAAAACTCCCTGGCCTGTACATGAAGTTCCACTACATAATGAAAAGTTCGTGTGATGTGGTTCAAATGCTCACAGAATAATACGGCCTATGTTTTATGAAGGCACTATCAATGCTGCAAGCTATTCAGCAGAAATATCTGACCTTTCTTCGAAAAACTAACAGACAATGAATGCCAGCAGGATTATACTATTGCAAGCACTAGATCTTATTTGAGAGATTTTTTAGAATACAGTTATCAGCAGTAGGTTGTGGCCCCCCTTGTAGCCTGATCTCACTATATGTGATTTTTATTTGTGGAAGGAACTTACAAGACTAAGTTTATAAGAATAACCTTCACAAAATAATGGAACTAAAAGAAAATATGAGTCGACAAATTGCTTTAAGGAGAGTGGGCAGTGATACCTGTGAGATTAAAGAATTTCAGTACAAAAGTTTAGTTCAATATTTCTAGGCTTTTAGTATTCAGAGTGGAATAAAAATTTTCATGATTATAAAATAAATCATTCTGAATTCAGTGGTATAAAAGATAACTAATTAGTTTCTTATCCAAGTGCAAAAGAATGATTGATAACCTGTTTTCTCACTTTGCTAAATGTACTTCAATCTTCAGGTGCACATTACTTGCTACAATCTTCACTCATCTTATCTTATATTTTTTAAAGTTATCAAGTAATGTATATTGTAAATTCTAAAGCAAAATTTAGTTAAATATTTCACCCTTAGTGAAACACAAAAAATATTAAACTTTGATTAACAATTTTTGCCATTTTTTTCCTCATGGGTGTCTGTGTGATATTTATAAACCCGCCTACTTTGTAGAACACAGGCTGCAAAAAACACTGTAAAAATGTCATAAATACCAGGTAGATTCAGTAGTTTGAGAGAAAAATGCAATGGAGTTTGAAAAATATCAACTTATGGAAAACAGCATTTAAAAAAAAGGGTTTTAAATCAGATTTTTTTACTCCTAATCACTGCCAGTCCCCTTAGAATGTGTTGTTGCTGAGGACATAATTTTAAAAAACTCTTATAACACTAGTGCTCATTATGATCAGTTTTAAATATAAATTTATGCTTTTAGTAACAAAAGGATTATATTACATGCAAATATTACTAACAACTTTGTAGTTAAGTTTCTTTTATATGCTACAAACTTAGTGAGACACAGTATTCCCATGTTTACTTTCCTTCCACAGGAAGACATATTTTGAAATTTTTATTCCCCTTGTCCATCATCTTCAAATCAGGTTTTAACTGGTGGTACCAGAGTCCAAAGGCAAGTATGGGATCCACTTGAACACTGAAGAAGTTGTAAAAGTAAAGTGGACATTCATTCCCACATAGCAAGAGGACTAGTGACCGCTCATATTTTAAGTACAAAACTTTCGCTTTTTTTTTTTTTACGTGTTGTGTGGCCTGTTTATTTTTCATTTGACGAAAATCATAACCAAAAATAGGAATAATTATTTTAGATAGTAATTAATTTATCTGGAGAAATGTAATTTTTTCTTTTCATAGGAAATTTTCAATTTTATTTTATCAGTTTATTCTAAGTAATATACGTAATAATCATGAAGAAAACTGTTTGTTTAGAATTGAAGTAAATCACCACAATAAAAATTAATTGAAACCAAAATCCATCAAACAGTTAAATAAACACTGTAGACATAGACACACATATCCAAAACCACTTTCTTGGCATCAGCTATCTAAGAACGTCTATTTTCGCAAAAATCTCGGAATCAATTTTTTTGTAGCACCACAATACTTTCTCTTTATATTTTACATAATGAAAAATTCTAACAGTCATTATGTAAACAATACATTCTATTTTATATTTTCTTGCATATTCTGAATTTTGAAACATCTAGTGCTCTCATATGTATAGTAAAATTTCTTTTGTACATTTCACACTTACACGTTTTTTCTGAACTCTCAACAAAATTTCTATACTTTTCATGGTAATTTATTTCAGTTGTACGTTTTTCGTTTATACATTTCTTACTCTTGTACAATCGTATTTTAAACCCCAGGAGATATGAAACATCATTTATATGTTCTAAATCAATTTTGCTCGAAATTGTGTGAAAATGTAAGAATGCAAAAATACAGTATGTGTTCACTGTTAAGATGCGACCTAGTTTGAAATTCATGGAAATTCGAAGCTGCCCATGCTTTCCTCCACAATTTTTGTGTACTTTGAAATGTAATATATCAGACAGCTTTGATTAGATTTTCTACAATCTTACATTCTTCAAGAATATATACCAGTAATTTGAATACTGTATTATAAACTCAAAGATGGCTTAACTGTGAAGTTCTAAATTTTTCTTGTGAAAATTTTATCATATTTCAAACCTCCTTAACTTTTTCTTCCCACAGTCTTGAATTAATGCTATTTCAGATGTTATTAAATGTAATTTCAGTTATGTTTTTCTCACTTACATGTTTTTTTTTTCCTTCAGACCTCCATAAAACGTATAAATGAAGTTTTACTTATTATGATTGAATGACTACGTAAAAAAATTAATAAATAAATTAGTTAGTGTCAGTCATAATTAATGATTCTGTTTTAGTACCAACTTGATTTCAATATCTATTATCCTTTCACTTCTAAACATAGTATTACTCACTTTCCTTTACTGTCTGTGGGTTGGTTCATTATCCGAGTCTTGACAACATCTGCAGGAGTACCCATTGTAGCTGCCACAAGTCCAGCACATATGCTAAGATAGAAAACCGCCATTAGGCATACTAAGACTCGTTGTTATTATTATACATGTGTATATGAATATATGCACAGAACTGATTAATCTTAGCTAGCTTATGTTAAAATGATGATAATATATCCTCGAGTTTGGATTTCTTGAAATAAAACTTTGTATTAAATCTACAAAGAGACAAACTGCATTATGAAATGAGAAGTATCATAATATAAGGAGAGTTATATTCACACTTGTTTCTTCATTTAATATCTGAGAATCGTCTTGGATTTTAATAGTGGAGAAATGTATACTGTACAAGACGTTTGCTAATTAACAGATTGAAATACACAATTCCCATTCAGTATGTTTTATTAGGCTGATGCATAAATTTGTAGTGTTTTTGTTCATCATCACAGCACTGTGTTGTTAGGAGATTGTCATTTGTCATTTGGAGTGTTGTGCTTGTAAATATGCCTTGAATTTTGCTGAAGAAAGTTTGTGCTATTTGCGGGCTAAAGAAGATGGAGTGTCAAGTGGCAAAAAACAAACACTTCTGACATATTCTTCTGTTTGAGTTTCAGAGAGAAGCAAAGGCAGCAGAGGATGGCTGGAAACATTTGTGCTGTGTACGGAAAGAATCACATCACAGAAAGCACTGAAAGAAAATGGTTTTGTCATTTCAATAGACAACACTCCTTACAAAAGTTAGTGTCCATCCACAGAAAATGATGTTATGCACCTGGTGAGATAAAGAAGGCGTCGTGTACTATGAATTGCTTTTCAGGATTGTAACCATAACTGCTGACATTTACTGCCAAGAATTCAGAAACCTTATAGCCGCAATTGAAGAAAAATGACGGGAAGATTGCATCAAGTGCTACTGCAACATGATAATGCACATCCGCACTCCGTGAAAACAGCTATCCAAGAGCTTGGTTGGCAAGTGATTTCACATCTCCCATATTCTCTCGATCTTGCACCCTCAGATTTCTACATTTTCCGTTCTCTATCTAACAATCTTCAAGGGTACTCTTGTGATAAAGAATATGCTTAACAACTTGTCTTGACGACTTCTTTAACTCCAAACCAGCAGATTTCTTCAGCTGTAGAATCGAAAAACTACTCCAGTGTTGGCAAAGAGTCATAGATAATGTAGGAGAATATATTACTATACTGATTAATTTCTGTCTTTTATTAATTTCAAATAAAAACTTTAGTCAGAGCAAAAAAAAAAAATGCTACGAATTTTTGCATCAACCCAATAAATGTCCCAAGTCGAATTAAAAATAGGGTAAGTGTAGGAAGTACAGAGTGGTTACAATTAAACTGAGGGTGTTCAGTATGGCACAGCACGGTCTAATGATCGTAGGAGTGTGAAACCTCGTAGATATGCTAATTAACCAATGCACTCGCGAATTATGCCAAAAAAAATAATTAGTTCCAAGTCTCCCACTAGGTGTAAATATGGCGCTGTAAGCAGTCAAAACGTGAAATTGTCTGTAACTCTGACGTCAGTGTTCTTCTGGTTGCATTCCATTGTGTCAGTCCCCTATTGTTTTTTGACATATGTTGATTCTGTTATTGAAGTGAATGTTCATTGAAAATTTTTAAAGTTAAATTTTTCCTTATGAAACACAACAGCTATTGAGAAGAGAGACTGTGCACTGCTAGTAAAGTTGTTTTACCAGACTGGCAGCAATAGCAACGCTGCGATATCACCAATAGAAACAATTGAGAAGAGGTCTTATATCAATTAATGGGCTGAAGAAAATGATGAAAAAATTCAAGGAAACAGGTGAATTAGATGTCGCACCACGGAGAGGATGGCGGTCCATCCCCATGGAATTGTTGAAGTTTCTATAGCTGTAGCTGACCGTGCAACACATGACTCAAATTCTGCAACCAGTGCTCGAGCTATGTCACGTGAATTGTTGCTCTCCTGGTCAACAGTTCGCAAGATTTTGTAGTACAATTTTACACTGGTATCCATACAAAATTCATACTGTGCAGCAATTGAAACCCCATCAGTTTAATTATAACCACCTTGACGGTGTTCAGCGTGCCACAGCATGGACTGTAATCATAGTAGGAGTGTGAAACCTCGTAGATATGCTAATTAAGCAATGCGATCGCGAATTATTGCAAAAAATAATTAGTTTCACATCTTGCCACCAGGTGAAGATATGGCACTATAATCAGTCAGAACGTGGCATAGGCGCAGGAAAAAGCCAGGAAAGATCAAACACAATGATAACAGCAAGTTTATTAGGAGCTATGGTTACAAACACTGTTCAACATGGCCTCCCACCTCAGCAACATGTTGCATCCATAACACGTAATGGTCGACAGTTGCTTGCAGCATAAGTTATCTGGTGAAATCAGAGCCATGTAACTTTGTATGTTAGCCTTTAGGTCAGGCTGTCTTCTCCCTGGTGCAATACCTAATTCACCTGTTTCCTCGAATTTTTTCATTATGTTCTTCAGCCAATGAATTGACATGAGACCTCTTCTCAACTGTTTCTGTTGGCGATATTCCCGCAATGCAGTGTTGGTATTGCTGTCATTCTGGTAAAACAACTTCACTAGCAGTGCACGGTCTCTCTTCTCAATAGCCATTGCGTTTCATAAGGAAAAGTTCAACCTTCTAAATTTTCAACGAACATTCACTTCAGTAACAAAATCAACACGCATAAAAAAATAACAGGGAACTGACACAATGGAATGCAACCAGAAGAACATAATGACGTCAGAGTTACAAACAACTGCACGTTTTGGCTGCTTACAGCGCCATATTTACACCTGGTGGCGAGACTTGGAACTAGTTATTTTTTGGCATAATTTGCGAGCACATTAGTTAATTAGCATATCTACAAAGTTTCACACTTCTACAATCATTAGAGTCCATGCTGTGCTATGCTAAACACCGTCAGTTCAATTATAACCACCTTGTATAAGTCAAAAGCTATATAAAATATCATAACATGGCCAGACTGTACTAAATAGAAGCAAAGACTAAAACTGTAAAGAAGATCTTTCAGTGCATCCAGCAATCAAACATTGAACTTAACTCATTGTATATTACAACCCTCAATCTATCAAGACATTACCTCATATGACAACTAATCAAACTTGATCTAATGTAGCCTTGTATAATTTAATGTAATCTAATTTCACTTTAATAACACTTAACCTAACTTGCCCTAAAAGCAATAGCTAGAAGAATATATTATTTTTGTTTCTGTTTGAAACAATTTGGCTGACAACTGCAACTCCCTACTCGAACATAAGCTGCTTTATGAAAGTTACAAATGTTTTACTAGTACCTAGACAATATATGTGTGAGGTGATTGTCAGTAAGAGAGGTGTGTGTCAAGATGAACCTCTTTGCAGAGTCGTAGGTGGTCAGATCTCCGAGATTCACCAGTGCTGCTCTTTGTACATTTGGAATGGATCCTTTCCACAATCCCCTCACTCCACCTCTGGCAAGGATCTGTGAGAAAGCATCCCAAGGACTGTGTACTCTGCAAGCAAACGATGATGAACTTTGTAGACCATTGTGTATGTATACCATAATACCACGCATCTTTCATCACTTCTCAGTACAATGGTATCAAAAGTAGCACTAGAGTGTGGCCACCTACCAGAAACTGCAGCCATATGAAGTTTATTTCTCTATCACTTGCTCATAACTGAATAAACATAAAAACTATGTGGATTTTCTCTATTAAAACACATTACACAACACAAATAATACACTAATTTTAGGTTAGAATATTCACTGAAAACGAAAGTTCGTGCGAACTTCCTAATGTGGCAACACGACAGCCCGAACGTAATTAAATAAACATAAAAACTGTGTGAATTGTCTTTATTAAAACACATCACACAACACAAATAATACACTAATTTTAGGTTCGAATACTCACTGAAAATGAAAATTCGTGCGAACTTCGTAATGTGGCAAAAGTGATGGCCCAGACTGTGTCAATCTGGCAGATTTAAACCTTGTTTTGTCCAGCCAAAAGTGCTGTTGTTTTGGTATTGCCGGTTATTTTGGTACCATTACAAGAGATTTTACTGTATTGGCGTTCTACAGTGACCAGGGTCACCCAAATGAAGTGTTTGTTCATATGGAATAAGAATGAAAATCCATCAGAGACAAGCCACTGATGTCATTCACGAGCAAACAACCAAGAGCATAAGCTCAATTTTATGCACATGACTAAAATAATTATAGTTTCACCTTGAATTAATTTCTTATGTATCTTATAGTTGATCACAAACCTCGGTGCCTTCCCCAACAATCTCCTCCTCCCCTCCATTTGTATTTGTACTTTAACAAGATCTGTAGGGCTGGCAAAGAACTGGGCCAATGCTCCTGAGGTTACTCCACTCATAGCAGATTTCCTGTAATACATAAAAATATAATAACTAAAGGTGTTCACATGTTCTCAATTTAGTCTTTTAAGAATACACTACAAAATAAAATCATGAAATCCCAAAACAAAACAAGACATTTACAATTTATATTCTTGTTGTAAGAAATCAATTCTTGCACTGTAATTCGTTTAGATAGAAATTTTCATAAAGCAAATATTATGTTCACCAACATCAAATAAGAGGTAAACAATTAAATCAACCTTAATAATAAAATACTAAAACAACAAATCTGTGGCTAAGTCACGTAGTTACAATGGATGAAAGCATAATTTTAAATATTTTTGTACTAAGCAACTAATCAACTAATCTTTAGTACTTACGCATATTGTTGATTTCGCTGTCTGCTGAATCGCATCATGTGGCTGCTTACACTGCCTGCTCAATAAACACTTATGTGCGAGTAGCCACTAGGTGGCAAGTATTGCACACTGCTATTAATTAATTAATAGAAGAACAGCGCACAAAGGTGCAGAGAGGTGTTTCTGTTAACTTTATTTCATTTTCACTTGGTCATCAGTTCAATTAACGATTTTGTTCTCTTATGACACTTGCTAAAATGGTACTGTTCACGTATGTTCCCACACAAGGTATATATACACTGATTGTTCAGATCATGGAAGCCTGTTCGGTTGCAAAGTAAGAGCAGTGTGCACTATCTGCCATCTAGCAGCAAAATAACTTTGATTGAGTAAGCAGTTTACGCAGCCATAGGATGTGATCCAGCAGGCAGTGATTGATAATATACATTGTAAGTTGACATTTCCACATGTACTCTAGTTGCTATGGAAACGAAAGAAATCTCAATGCTGAAATACTGACCAAAAATACTAGTGCCATAAGTGAATTCATCACAATACAAACACTTATTTGTCCACACCTGTGGAGTAATGGTTAGCGCATCTAGCCTCGAAACCAGGTGGCCCGGGTTCGATTTCAGGTCGGGGCAAGTTATCTAGTTGATGTTTTTTCCGGGATTTTCCCTCAACCTAATATGAGCAAATGCTGGGTAACTTTCGGTGCTGGACTCCAGACTCATTTCAACAGCATTATCACCATCATCTCATTCAAACGCTAAATAACCTAAGATGTTGATAAGCATCGTAAAATAACCTACTCAAAAGAAAAAAAAAACTTATTTTGAAATATCGTCACACTACAATTTGTATAATTATTAAATGTAATTACTTGGCACATCCAGTCATCAAAGCATCTTTGATTTCTACATCATTGCACACGTCATCCATAACTTTTTCCATAATTTAAAAATAAATAAATCGATTTGCTTATACACCTTTCAAGATATGACAACACGGACAACAAGATTTATTTACAAACATATTGCCATAACAACAATATATGTGATCATTATAATATAATCCAATTAATATAAATACTCTAAAAACTTGTAATACCTTTGGTTGGTGGGAAAAGGCACATAAGTAAAAAAAAATTAATATTTCAGGAGAGATTTTCTTTTTAATTTACTCTTAACTGAATATAAGTATAATAATGAAATTCATGTATGTTGGTTAAAGTAAGACCCTTTTCAATTTAAAACACAAGAAATTTTATTATTTCAAAAATTAGAAAAAATACTAGACTTATGTGATTACGTAGAACAGAAAAATCGACTTTTTTGACTTATGTGCCTTTTCCCGACGACCAAAGATATTTTAGTTATAATAAAATATAATCTAATTCACATAAATATACATCTTGTAAAAAGCAATACCGGTATGCATACATGTGTGTTAAGTGTATTACAGAAACTCGGAAATTGAAAAGACGAAACTTCGTTTTAAATGAATCAGTAACCCATTCTACAACTTGTTCTATAGTTCAGTAGCATTTGTGTGGAGAAATACTTGATGAGGTGAGTGAAGTTCTTTGGAAATATGCACTGAAGTGACCAATCCTGTGAGAGTGGCCTCGTCTTTTCTAACTTTCCCACATTCCACAAATATCACTAACCACACTTGTATTTCAATATACTATTTGGAAATTCCAAACAATATAAAGGAAAACTTACGAGATAAACTTAGTGAAATATAACGAAAACTGTTACAATTTTGGAGATGGATATTGAGACAAATGATTTTGGATTACTATTTTAAAGAAAACTAAGCTTAATCTCAAAGATCCAAAGAACCGAAATAGTAACAGAAGAAAATTATTAATAATAATAATAATAATAATAATAATAATGATGTACTACTAATTCCACAATTTGGGACATCTGGCCTACATCTACGGCTGACTACTAGGATCCAGAATACAAAACAGAGGTTAAATTAAAAATAAAATACAATATAATTTGTGGAGAGAATATGGAACAATGATAAATGTAAAAATCATTTGATTTCGAAGAAACTTGAGTTGAAAGTGCAATGAAGAGTAATGAAATGAAGTAAAACAAATATATTACATAGTGTTATGCAAGTGATTGTGTAAAATGGATAAGGAATCTCTCAATACCATTAGACAAATTTTGTTAACATCCTCAATCCCTTTTAGTTTCCAAAATGGTCTACAGAGAGAGAGGGAGGGAGGGAGGGGGGCAGGGAGGGGGGAAAGAGACGGAGAGAGAGAGTGAGAGAGAGAGAGAGAGTGTGTGTGTATGTTTGTGTGTGTTTGTGTGTATGTGTGTGTACGTGCGTGCGCGTGCTTGTGTCTCTCTACTGAATCTTTCTAGAAATTTTCAACAAGATTCTGTCCTAAAATGGAGAGATAATCAGGATGTTGCCACCAAGTTTTTTGTAATTGAGATCATAATTTTCAATAATTTAAGAAATCATGCAAGCCATATGAAACTGCTGGTGGTAAATTTTGTATCATTATTAGTGGAAAAAAAGAAAAGAGTTATTTTGCCTCCAAAACAACTGAACCTAAAACTAGAGTTTCATTACCTTCTGTTCACACTTACCATACAGGAAAAGAGCCATCTGGTTCTTTCTTCCAAATTTTATCCCGTAATGTCTCATAACTGACAATACGGATACCTGAGTATATTACATGCCTATAGATGGCAGGAGTAACTCCCTGCCACAGTTTGAGCAAGCCTTCCTCCTTTGCGATGCCCACTGCAGTTTGCAGCATGCCTCGATATGGAGCAGCCTGTAAAAGTGAATACCAATGAGGGTGCTAACAATTCTTATCATTCATTCTACAGTTTATTTCATTTGAATATTTATCTCTATACAACAGATAATGAATTTTTTCGTGTGTCATATAACGCATTTAAAGAAGACATCTAGATATATATTTGCATATTGCACTCAATGAATTCTAATCCAAATTTATTACTAGGAGCAAAATTTACATTTAATTTTCTGTTGTATAATTAAAAAAAAAATTATCTTTTAGTTCTAAGTACTGGTAACTTTACTTTTATTTTTGCAATATGCATCTAATGAAATTACTCTCACACCACAATATAATGCAATTTTACTGCCTAGTTTGACTGCACTATGGAATTTTAAAAATGTTATACCCAGGTCATTGAACTTGCATTTGACAGTATTTGAGTTGGGAACCCTTCCTTTGATAAAGTTGAAGAACGCTTTGCGGTAGCATTCTGAACCAATCAAAACATAGCATTTCCTATCAGCTTCTCCTGCTGCTATGTGGAGCACTGTTGTCAGTTTGCTACATGCAGTGTTACAGGATGTTACTACCATGTGTGTGTGTGTGTGTAGTGTTAATAAAGTTATATATAATTTTTAGTGTTGCTGTGAAATGTCGCAAAAAAAAAAAAAAAAAAAAAAAAAAATGTCGTTCAGAGAATGAGAATTCTTCGCATAAATAGTCAGGTATCAGAAATTAAGCGAATGACTCGTTAATTTTATGAGCAGGAGAAGGAATTTGTCCATATATATGGGCATCCCTACATTCCTGCAGATAATATAATACAACAGACATAAAAAACTTTAGGTTTGTAATAAAGAACAGAGTTGCATAATAATTATCATTTGAATTAACGAAGCAAAATAGCAAACCCTGCATAAGTTAAGTCAGTTGTTGTGTAGTGGTCATTGTGACAATGTTGCATCTCTCGCTACCAACCTTACTCAAAACCGTCAGATGTAAGGTTACAATGGACTGGATGTAGTCTCGCAATCCTACCCAATTTCTCATTTTGTCTTGATCAAGAGAAAATACTTCACATTCTGTGTTCAGGTGTAATTAAATAAAAAGAGACTGGAAAATGGTTGAAAAGCAGTGAAAGATTCAGCAGACAAACAAACCACTGCATTACATTGCACAGAATTTTACTAACCACCACCACAGTTTTTGTAGGAAATATCATGGATGCAGACGAAGCTTGCTTCACGCGAAATACACATTTACTATGATATTCCATTTTGAATCTTACGTACACTACTTTTAACACTTGAATATAAGTAATTGATTAACTAGCGGACTTACTCGTGTTAATTATGTAAGTCTGTGCGGCTTACAGCTGTTTCGGTGCTTCATCACACCATCCTCAGAGCCTACTAGATCTCGGCGTCATCTCGAACTTCTCTGTCTGTTGTGTGGGTGCGATTATTGAAAAGTGGAGTCAAATAGTGTGTGTGTACTGAAATTGAGAATTTGATCAGGGTGTGTTTTAGTGTGTTTGTATATTTCAATACAATTCAATACAATATGAAATATACAAACACACTAAAACACACCCTGATCAAATTCTCAACACACAGATCAATTTCAGTGCACACACTATTTGACTCCACTTTTCAACAATCAAACGCACCCACACAACAGGCAGAGAAGTTCGAGATGACGCCGAGATCTAGTAGGCTCTGAGGATGGTGTGATGAAGCACCGAAACAGCTGTAAGCCACACAGACTTACATAATTAACACGAGTAAGTCCACTAGTTAATCAATTACTTCTACTATGATATACTTTTCAGTAAGGTAATTCAAAACACTTTCAACTACGGTAATTTCAAGAGTCTTTGTCTAAGGATGTTAGATTTAAAACATTATTGCGATAGTTTTCATTGTTTAATTTCCTTAAAATTATCAGATCATGATCAACAAAGGTGCTACAGCTCTTTCTGAGCCTTGGGCTCCAAGTAGTGTCCATTCTTTCCCTTTTCCAGCTTATTTATACCATCCTCGCACAAATAATATATCTCTGGTATTCCTTTGAATCGATCTTTCCATCATGCCTTCGGTCTTCCCACAGCTCTTGTATTATAGAATTTCCTATTTAAGGAAATTATCAAATAGATTAAATAATTTAAATACCCGAGTATGAAGAGTTAGTGACGTGCAAGTAAAGCTTATTTACAACCTTGGTCAGCGACACTCAGATTATTGTCACCAGAAAAGAGTTCAGAAGGTGAGCTGGTGGTGCACTGTTGCCAAACTAAGCAGACTTTTAACCTAATTTTCTAAATAACCATGCACTTAATTACAAAAAGCATAATAGTTTTTTATTTATTTTATCCATGCTGATTTAATATGATCATGGTAATGGCATTCATTATCACACTGAGTGCTACATGTAAATGATTACAGCAACACACTCGAGCGGTAATGATGCTCATATCTCACTAGATGCATAAATAACTATTAATGTATTCTATTGTTCCCTACAATCTGTACAGTTATGATCACTTCCACCCTGTATTCCCTTTATAATTTAGATATTCATTTCCCTGCATGCTATTTTAAATAGTCCTTTTCAGTGACTCTGATTTCAGTCTTAGGTTGTAAAACAACTTTAAGATTACATTATAGACTATAATCATACTTTCTGCTGACACATTCTACCATATCCTACACACTGGCTGGTAACAGAGCCAAATATTTTCCTGAGTCAGCATTTAAATTTTAATTATCTAGTAGAAATTGGCATAGCTTCTCTAAACATTGGCACTAAGCTTATAATTTTCTGTGGTGCTGGTAGGCCTTGGCCTTCCATGGGCTGTCATGCAACAGATTTATTGTTATTTGTTACTGTGAAAGCTAACTAGAAAATGCAATCTGATGTAAAGCTTTCATTAGTACCTCTTGACTACCAGTAAGCTATGTAAAATCTATACAGTATCTAGATTAAAGTAAATAATGTAAGACAACTGCTGTTAACAAAAGAATAAGTACCGGTAACAACAGAATCTGGTAATGAACATTAATAGATCAGTTTACACCAGGTGTTTCACTTGCTGTCAGTCCATGATTTTTCCTTATAACTTTCAAACTAATGGACATAATTCATTGAAATTTGACATGGACATACCTTGGTACATGAGAATCATGGTTATGGAAGGACACGAGTGATGGTGCTACTTTGTAGCCCAGGTATGGCACCTGCGCGAAGTGAAGGTCAATTGTATGTTTGTCAGATTGTTGTGAAGCATCTGATTGCGCTGTTATGGGATAGTCAACAGTCGTCATGCCTTTGTGTTATGAACTTATGAGCAATATAGTATGTATAGTACAGTATGAACCGGTACAGTGAAAGAGCACGTGTTTATTGTCAGCATATAGCGTAAAATTATGTCGATGAAGGGTGCCAAAGACAATTTATTGTACAGTTTCATGTTCAGAAACCACTAGCAAAATCCTTCATTCAGTATCTCGTGAAAAAAATTAGACACCACGAGAAAATTTTCAGGTGTCCATAAAAGAGGACATCTGAAATTGCCAGAAGCAATGGTACAGAAAATGAAAAACAGACTAGTGGCCTTTCCACAGAAGTCCTCCTGTAAATAGTCGGAGGTGGGGTTTCCACATGCACATGTCAGCAAACTGCAAAAAAAAAAAAGCAAAGCAGCATGCATATCATATTATTGCAGCCAGCTCTTTGTCAATGCATATCCTGGAATATTGGACATAGTTCTCCAACGAGGTGTAGTTTCACCTACATGGGCATCTCAGTTACCAGAATATTTGGGCTAGTGAAACAGCTCTTCATGATGAAAATTTCAGGGTGTGGTGTACTGTCGCAGTGCCACATTATTGATCCCATCTTCTTCCATACAATGGTGAATACTACAGTCTATATGGAAATTTTCCATGAATTAGTGAATCAGGTGGATAACGAGAAACTCTGTACTGGCTATTTTCAGCAGGATGGTGCCATCTGCCATATCTCCATTGTCAGCATGAAGATTGTTTCATTTCTCAGGCACTTCGGCAATCCACTGCTGTGGATTAATGGTCAGCATGTCTAACTGTGAAATGATAGGGCCCAAGTTCAAATCCTGGTTGGGATTTTTGCATGGTTTTTCCTCAGTCAAATGAAACCAAACTGCTGAATAACTTTAGGCAATGGACCCCAAACTCATTTTGCCATCATTAATTTAAACTTCATCTATAATCATTCATCAGCAGGCTGTAGTACCGTGACTTGCATGTACAGATAGCATCATTCTGATGAGACTGCAGAACTCTTATGGAGATGGAGGGGCGTTCATTACAGGCTCCAACAGAATTGAGTTAGCTGAATCGAGAGATGGTACCAAACAGTGAATCACGATACTTTCTGAAATGCAGTCTTTAGATCAATATAGGATGCAGCAGAATGTAGTCCTGTGACTTACATACAGATAATACAATGTTAAAATTGAAATATACCGTCTATACTTATCTAGTATAGATAAGTATAGACGGTATATTTCAATTTTAACATTGTATTACAACTTGCTTATCGGATAAATCATACAACAGGAAATTACATACAGATGTCATCATTCTGAGGTGGCTGCAGACCAAGTCTCAGGAGGATGGAGGGAAGTTAATAGCAAATTCTATTGCAACCGAATGTTCTGTAGTTAAACCGACAAATGATAAACCTGTGAAGTTCTACCTGATGGATCCACCACAGAGAAATATTGGAGAGCAAGAGTGCTAATGGCTTCATTGCCAAAGTTCAGCATTAGATAAGAACAACAACAACCGATAAATGGCATCAAACAGTGACTTACGATTGTTACAGGTATGCAGTCCTATGGACTTAAACAATCATCCCTACCAAAAAGGAGTGCGAGTGGTAAGCACAATAAGCTTCAGGCTGTGGTACAAGCCTTCAGGCCACGCCGCAAAAGAGAAAGAGAGAGAGAGAGAGAGACAGAGAGAGAGGGGGGGGACTTCCAGCCACCAACGTCGCCTAATCTCACCCCACCAAATTTCTTTCTATGAGGCATGCTGAAAGATAAAATGTATCGCAACAAACCACTGACTCTCTTGGAATTGCAGAGAAACATTAGGCAGAAAAAAATGTTCGTTGATGAACACCTTTAATATGGAGAGACATGTGCAGACATGTTTTGATGCTAACAGTGACCATTTTCAACATTTGCTATTTGATTATTATGCCTCACGTAACCAAAGTACCAATGTTCGTGTCAAATTTCAAATTAACTAGTTTTAAAGTTATAAGGGAAAATCAGGTGACGAGAGCGAATGAAACACCTGGTACTTTAAACCCCCTAACAAATAACATGATTACAAAGCATAATTTGAACGCCTTTCCAAATATAATTATAACGTTAACGCGAGTGACATTTTAACATCTGTTGCCATGACAGTGGTTTCTGAATTGGCATAGTAACCAAAATTAACCCCTGTCCAATAGTTGCTATACCATTCTGTAAAAGTCTGTTACTTTCGACGACTGATGAACATATGGACCGATTCAGTTTCACTCACATTTGTACTGCTGTGGTGAGATGCTGCCACCTCCCCTTGAATCTGAAGCCGAGTCTTGGTGAGATCCAGGGGGTATGTTACTGCAAAACAACACCCTGTGAGTTCATCAATACAATGCTACGCCATCACCATTGACATTGGAGAATTGTAAGTTACTTACCTATTTCCGCTACGCTGGCAGCAATGACTGATACACAATACGTACACCAGAATGTGTCCACATAATTTGTTTTTAGGTGGTTTGGTACTGGGGAAGGCACCATTCTGCGACGTTCATACAGTAGTAATTCACGAAATCATTTAGTGCTGTTAAGAAATAATGTCGAATTTTGTACAAGTTAGGTTATATTCGAAGAGTCAGGTCAGGTTAGTAACAAACAGCTGATTGACCTTTCTAATAACAACACAATTGTAATTACAAAAATGTGAAAAATATACATGTACACTACATGAAACGGCACTGGAATTCAAATTATAAACATATCCAATATAGGGTTACTTACCATTTCTCTTCTAGTTTGACCTTCGTCTACTGAAACACCGGTCCACCATAATGCGATAATGATGAGAATAACCTCTACAAGAACAAATTCCAATATGAATACCAATCAAGACTATTAAACGAAAGGGAGTAATAGCAAACCGGAATGGGTCCTAAATAGCAAGCAGTACGTATCGAGACAAGCATATTCCTAGGTGCGTCTACGCGTTGCAACTTTTCTTTCAACTTTATGCGTTCAAACAATACAAACAAGAGTGGGAGTCCCAAGAGTGCGCGAAACGCATTCAATTGTGTTTGCATTTTCCCATTAATGAGAGCGCATGCAGCAATTGAAAGCTATCCATCGCTGGCGGGTATCTTGTGCGTTATTTCGTTCAACAGAAGCCGATAGCGATCAGTGTCGCCAACTACGGAACTACAAAACAGGCTAGACTGATACCCTGATCAAAAACGGGGGGGGGGGGGCCTAAATATTTCCTATCATCGACATGCTATCATAATAATAATAATTATTATTATTATTATTTATCTTCAATTGATGCTTCTCTAAAAGTGCACGGTTCAATTTTCCATGCATTTACTCATGCAATCTGGGAAGAATATCTTGTATCTACACAGTGCATGCTGAAAAAAACCCACACACACACACACACACTTTGTAGCATTTCCGGGGTGACTTTAGCACAGGCTTCGATGATACGGTTCTTTAAATGTTCCACATTCCCAATTTTCTCTTCATCCTACCAAGCTCTTTACTTAACCCCAAAAGAAAAAATTAAAAGTTGTTAAATCTGGAGACCTGGCCGGCCATTCTATTGGTCCACGTCGACCAATTCAATGTCCAGGGAACTGTTCGTCCAGTCTGCTGCAACATTTCTGTGGCTTAACCTACCAAAATGAAGAATGATATCAATTCTTTCCTCTTTCGATAATGTCATCACGAAAATCAAGAAATTTGTTATAGGAAAACTTCAAATAATCACAACAATGCATTGAAACTGTCACAGGTTAACTAAACAGTAAAGCAGGAAAAGTTAATTATCAGAATTGCATAAAAACATCTTTTCCAAAGCCTCTGTAGTACCATACCATGTTACAAAATATCTGTAGATGCAGTACCGGTACCAGTAACTAATGTTTGTGTCATTATTAGTTATCTTTAAATAACTTGAAAACGATTAGAGATATCTCAAAACGGTTCGCATCATTGTTTTTCTCAGAAAATTTCACATGATTTTGAGTACCTACATGACCATCTTTCCATTTAAAATTTCAAAGTTGCATTGAGATAGCTGAGGGCTAGAATCGAATGTGTTAATGGTAGAGCATTTGGTCTTACAAATACTAGTAACACCTATAGTAATCGAAAATCAAGCATATGGAAAATATTTATATGGTTCCAGACTTTTGATTCACTCTGTATATATATTGTATATAAAAATTAATATTAAATATCAATCCAATACTTTGGCCTACTTGATTCGCCAAATTGCGGTTGAACACTCCATAGCAGTGATGATATTCAAGAAGTTTAACAACTAGTTCTCTCATGTGTACATATATTAAACATATACGGTATATTATGTCCATGGTAATTGCAAATATTACCTAGAAATAATTTAACAACTGGTTCATCTGAACCGGTGCGAATCGGCCAAATATCATCACTGCCCCATAGGCACTCGTATTTGCGATAATCTTCAATAAAGCTAATCATACTTGCTGCCATTTTCAGCTTAAAAGGTCCACCATCACTAAACAAAAGAATTTTCAGTTTATTCACGGCCACATACTATGATTTAGACGGCCACCCAAAATAATCAGCTGCTCGCTATATACTGTTAAACGAAATACACACAAAATACCCATTATATCAGATGATGGGTAGCTTTCAATTCCCGCATGCACTATCATTTTAGTTAAAAAAGGCAAACTCAATTAAATGCATTTCGTGCACTATTGCATGCATTGCTTGAATGTGTAAAAGTTGAAAGAAAGGATGAACCGTGTAGATGTACCTTTAAGTGCGGTCCAGTACTAGCATGCTATCCCAAAAATGGAGTGACACATTTTCACACCAATTTTGTTGCAGCTATTTTCTAAACTGCAAGACATATTCCAATCATGTAAACGGCAGCGACAGACAAAGAATCGTTGAATTAGAGTGGGTGATGTCATCTGGCAATACGTGAGAGAGGGAAAGTTGCACGAACTGGCGGGTCGCACAACAGCCAAGGCAGTGTAACTCAATTATGTGAAGTGATATAATGTTAGCAGTGCTGTCAGACAATTCATAACGAACCAGGCTACAATTTAAATTTAGCAACAATCAGCAGTTGACATGTTAAATTGGAAAAATTCGCGAGTGAAATTGATTGAAGCAAGAAAATTCACAATGTCGAGGCATATGTAGTGCAAATGGGAGCTGGAATATAAGCAAAAGGTAGCAAATGATAGAGTAGGATGGTGACTATAGCTACCAATATGTTTACTCTCAAGGCATACAACATGGCTACTCCCAGGAATCCCAGCAGCGAAGTTAATTATAGCCTACCGGGTTCTCAGGGCATCTGGAAAGAAGCGATATTGTCACTGTTGACGTTACCTCAACAGCAATTCTATCGATGATGTAATCATGCATAATAACTTGCGGCTGTCTCTTCGATGCAGCCTACCCCAATTGTTTAAATGATATTTATATAGTCCTCTGATTGGGGTTCTGGCTGATATGTACATCTATTATCAGACAGTACATCTCACTTGATGATATGTGTCAAATGGAAAACAATTGTTTGTATGCATCTGAAGTCTGAATAGCGTAATACGTAGCTAGTTGGGGATGTATGCAATAGAGATAGAAAGGAACTTCCCATCCTACCCCATTATCTTCTCCTGGCCTAGTTGCCTCATAAGTGGTGCCTTCTTGGTATCACTAGTGAGGTTCAGACCTGTCTTCGGACAGTTGACTAAACAACATATAGTCCTCCACTATATTCAGTAAGACAGCTCTATCAGTAGAGCTAAAATTTGGCCCTCTTGGTTTCTTTTTAGAATCATACATCTTCTAACTTCTAAAGAGAGCAGAAATGTATAATAAACAATGAACAATCAAGTAACTGAGACATCAAGTGATCTCCCATCACAACTTAATTTGATTAACGTTTTTGCAACTGGCCAGTCTCCAATATTTTTAATAAAATGACTCCATACTTCATTAATTTTTAAATTTCAATGTTTGTTCCTCTTCCTTCTCACATATCAAAATACTGTTGACTCTTCACATAACACCAAAAATGACTCGTTTGTTTTGAAATTTTATGTGGATAGATGGTGTTGTCACGTCAACTAGTAGGCTTTTATATTGTAACTTTTATGCAACAACGATGCGACTTTTACTTCTAACTTTAATCACACACCTGTCAACAATGGGTATTCCACTCAACACAGCAACGCCATAGTCATTATTGCACTCCACCAGACGACAATGACAATTCATGTGTATTATTGAGAAGAACAACAATGTACTCCTAATTTCAACTAATGTTCTCAAAGCACTATGTACAAAACAAAACTGTCAGTTCACAGTTCGTTCGTCTGAGCTAGTTCTTCTAGCTCACTCACTCAAGTTCATGGCACGTCGAACCTCGAGACTTCCAGATACAGTTCACTACATTTCGAACCCAAGACTTCCGGGTACGTTGCACTGCACTTCGAACCCAAGCCTTCCAGACGCGGTTCCCTGCACGTCGAACCCTGCCCTCCAGATGCGGTTCCTTGCACTCGAACCCAAGACTTTCGAATATGCCACATTCGGCTGGACACTGCCACAGTTACAGACTCACTCAAGTTCACTGCACGTCGAACTCAGGTTCACCTTGCCTGAAGACTAGCTAGCTCTCTCACAGCTGACTAACTGACTTCCTCCTAAAGGCCACTCGCGCTTTTATTTATTAAATCAAACGTTCTCGATTGTTCTGTGTTGCAAAGCCACCAAAGCTGAAGTCCGAGCTCCGCATCCTGTGCCTCCCTCTCTGCCAGACGCGTGCGTAGACTCCTGAGGCAACTAGAATCTTCCAGCACGGTTGCCACAATATTAATTTTATATTTATTAGTTATTGACGGATGCAAATTTTTTATCTAATCACTAGAAATACGAGTAATGGAAGAAAATCTAGACATACCTAACACCAAACAAACGACATAAATAAGTTTTCGCGTGACGTCACTCCAATGAGTTGAATATGCATGGTTTCTTAATCTGAGTTATTTTGTTTCATTCCTATAATTTATTTTTATTTGCTAGAGACTTTGAAATTTATTTTAGTGTTAACAATGATACATTGCTACAAACATTCTTAGTCATGACTTGGGAGATGAATTTCGACACAGTAGTATAAAATAATTTGATATGTTTAATTACGATGGAAGGAGAGCTCGTTCTTTCACATAAATATCTTTATGGATTAGATTAGACTTTCATTAGCTGTAGGAATTAAAATAAAATACCCTATTTTCTCGAATATCCTGTGCCCTCGAATAAGCCACACACCCCACTTAAAATAAAACTTTCAACAAATGTATTCATGACAAATTAAAAACAATTAAACACAAGTGTAATTCAGATAACAATAAATTTTATCCTAGAACAGGACGCATTTCAAACCCATCCTGTGTGCACACACTGCATTCATGTCAGTTTGTTTTGCTTAATCGGCCATTTACACAATATCTTGCAACATTAACAGCATTCATCATTGTTTCCATGTTCCTCCACATCTTTGCTGCAAGTAAGGATCGCAATCTCATACCTTTAGTGGTACATTTTTAGAATTGAAAATATAAGACGCACAAACTATACACTTATCACACTTGAACTTGATTCTGACACATGTACCGCTAATTCAAACACCATTTAACAATGTTAACAATTGAAATACCCACACGGGAAGATAATGGCATGCACTAGGTACTACCTTAGGAGTTGCACGGGAGGAAAATCGGGTAATGTTGCCAATTTCATTTCGAATAAGCCGCGCACCTGCATTTTTTACTTGTATATTTCAGAAAAGAAGTGTGCGGAGTACTCGAGAAAATTACAATTTTACAGCATTTCAATTTATTTTTTGTTTTTCGATATACACCTTCCTCTCATTGTAGAAAGTGCATCTTAGTCAAGCAATTGGTCTTCAATTTTTTTAGATAAATTCTTTCTTGGGTGCCTGCCATTTTGGTGAGATACCTCGAAACACCTGGCATTACATCTGGACAATGATTGCCAATACTCTTGATGATCATATCATCATTCCATTTTTGAAGAAGTCTTTGGGTGAGCTCAAGTTGGTTCCTGCCAGAGAATTGATATAACTGCCATTCCATCTGGTTGTTTTACTGGATATTATCGACCCCACTATAAGAACTAAATCCTATGAGACACAGCTGGTAAAGTCCATATTGAATGTAAAACCTATGAACCTACCAATCCTTGTTGCCTAAAAATATAATGTAACCAACACAGAAGTGTTTGCGCTGATTGTTGGAGCAAGAGGCACAATATCTCGCTTCTTTGTTGATTTTTTTCACCGGTTTAATCTTAAAAGACCATTCATTTCTAACATCGCACTAGCTGCCATTAAAGGGTCAGTAAAAATTCTTAAAAATCATCTATACACTCCATCGAATTGATCTCTACCCTACTGTTTGTCTTCACTTCCTTATTTTTGTGTATTTTGTCCAATTTTATTGTATTTTTGTTAATATCATGTATTTTATTAGTTTCATTCTTCTTTAAATCTTTGGTATGCTTTGTCAATCAGGTAACCTCTCTCTGTCTTTATCTTTAATTCTCTCTCACAAGAAGAAGTAATTTAGAACAAAGTCAGGAGATCGGGCTGGCCAAGCTATTCATCCTCATTGTCCAATCCACTGTAGGGGAAATAACTGGTTAATAACTTGCCGAGCCCTATGTGAAAAATGAACCAGACAACCATCCTGCTGAAATAACATCATTCACCAAAGCGCAAAAGAAACATCATGAAGCAACTGGTGCAAAATATTTCGAAGGAAGCGTGCATATTTTCTACCATTCAAGTTCTCCTCAAAAAAGTATGGTCCTATGACTCGGTGTCCGAGAAGGCCACACCAATGTTGAGGCTTCATACATGCTGGTAATCCACTTCACATAGCCAGTGTGTGGATTAACTGGAGACCAGTAATGGGCATTGTGGAGATTCACCTGACCATTACTTTAGAAAGTTGCCTCATCAGTCCACAGAATTCTGAACTCGAAATCACGGTCCACATTTGGAAACCAGTTTCAGAAATCAACATGAGTCTGGAAGTCATGTCCCCCAAGTTCCTGATGCAGATGAATATGGTATGGATGAAATTTGTTGTCTTTGAGAGTTCTAAACACTGTACTATGGTCCAATCTTGAGTCACGGGCAATCCTTCTTGTGGAGTTATGAGAATTAACTATCACTGCAGTGAGGACATCGGCAGCTTTCTAATTTCTCACAGGTAGTCTGATACGCTCACCCTTGTTGTGTTTCAGCTGCACCACACCGTTTGTACGCACACACTTTGCAAGACGCTGGAAAACATTGTACGAATGAATATCTCTGTGTAAACATGTGCTGCTTCTCTGCAATTCCGATGGCATTCTCCAAGTATCATTAACATGTGGAATGGTTCTTCATTTGTGAATGGCATTTTCCAAATAGCAAACTCACAGGGAGATGACGTGATATGGACGAATAAACAAAATTCTACTGTTACTATGCAAAATAAAAGACAATGGTTTCCAGACCTGCAGTGTTTATAATTTATGATGTACCTACTACTGCCACAGTATGTACATAAACAATGTACAACATTTCTCAGAAGATATCATTTTTGTTGTTTTGTGAATAAACACTAAAAGTTAGAAAAAAAAAAGTTTCAGTAAAGTTGTTTCTTCTTAAAAGTAGTTTTCAATGGAATCTTCAATGACCTATGTTCTCATCTGAAATTTCGAAGTTGACCACAGATACCCCTACTTCCGGTTTATTAAGGGAAATGGTACTATCACCAATCGATTCTTTACATAGGTTTTTGTTATCAAAAATTTTTTATGAACAACCAGTATCCTATAGTTTTCGAGAAAAAGGCTGATACAGGTGGTCTGAAAAACCTGGTATACAGAATGAAACTCTAAAATATTTGTTTCTCAAAACACCATTTTAGACTATGTGCCCTTTTCCCATAGACTACTTCAAATATTTTACTTACCTTATAGTAAGTGCGAGGCATTCCTCAGGTGATACACTTTTTCTCATTTATGTTGTTTTGTATTATATTCGCCGTTAACTCACTCAATAACTAATAAAATGTTGTTGTTGTTTTCTAATGCCAGGAGTTTGACAATAAAGTCATTTGACCTCTTGCACTCCAATATTTTTCAAAGATATTATCATGGCCAGCCACTGAAGCACAGAAAATAAAATGTAGTTTTGCTCATTCTGAAGTAATTAAAAAATTTGTCATCGTACATTCTCAATGATTGATACAGCAAATGAAACTGGCTCTCATTTTTGTTTTCTATAATAGGATGAACCCCCCAAAAAAACTGTTCCGACAAAGTCGCCCCCTTCTACGACATAATAAGAGCCACAACAGTGCTTCTTCTTCATTTTGGTACTAAGCTTGTGGTGTGGTGCGGTGTGGTGTGGTGTGGTGTGGTGTGGTGTGGTGTGGTATGGTGTGGTGTGGTTGTCTGTGTCGATATGGACTTCAAAGTTGTAGTCCGTGTGAGTTAAGCCGACCACAAAAAAGAAGTCCGCATGTGGTGAGTTCTGCGACAGCACAACCACACAAAACCTGCAAAATAATCGCAAAGTTGTGGTCCATGAGAGTTGAGCCTAATGGAGGAAGCTGAAGGCTAAATAAAGTTTTTTAAATAAAATGTTGTTGACCAATGCTAAGGATCTTGGATTTCTTCCATTCTCCTGTGGGCATCCCAATAGTATTTGATGAGCTGCGATTTATTTCTAAATAAAATAATGATGCATATTAATTACACATTGTCCGGTTATAGTGTTTGTCCTCACAACTGGCATCCATGTATTTTCTTAGGTAAATATTAATTAATAGTGATTCTTTGAGTAATTATAATTAAAATAGTCGATATTTAAAAAGTTTACAGTAGTATATTATAGGATTTATATGTGTGAAAAATATGTGGATAGGAAGTTGCAATATCAAGTATAGAGACATTGACGCACTATTCATATCATCAAGAAACTCAATTGAAATATCTTATACAAATTTAATTTCACTGGAATGATTCCACTCAGGCTGCTTCAGTGTATTAAGTTGCTGCCTTATTGTTGCGGAACTTCAGGACTCCTTTCCAACATAAGAACTTCCTTTGGTT
This sequence comes from Periplaneta americana, assembly GCF_040183065.1. Classification (NCBI taxonomy): domain Eukaryota; kingdom Metazoa; phylum Arthropoda; class Insecta; order Blattodea; family Blattidae; genus Periplaneta; species Periplaneta americana. Next base: position 72,049,850 of record NC_091125.1, read on the forward strand.
TTTCCTTAGAAAAGCGTAGTTGTATAATAAAGACGATTCTGAAACATGAGGATATTACTCTATGAGCTTATTATAGTGGTTATCAAGCCATATAAAATGAATAAAAACCGAGATAATATCATACAGATAAAAATATATATTGTTGTGGGAGTCAAAATGTTTATGCTATTAGTGAAAAAAGTTTAAACAACAAAGACATAATGACATAAGTTATCTCAGTTATGTATATAACTGGTGGCCACATATCTCCCTTACTTCAAGTACTAGTCTTCATTTTGAAAATGGTTAGAGATACGATTACCTCTTCAGACCTTGAACAGAATTTACACATTGAAGCATTATTAATTACAATATAATGTGCTAATGTTTCTTATGAGAACACATCGAATTAGCTTCATCAGTGACTACTCTGACTGTAGTCATGGTAGAGAGTGCCTCAGCAAAGAAAAAACAAAATGTCAACTAAAAACGTTAAACTTTCAGAATGTCAATATATGCATAGTAAGAACATATGCTTATTTGAATTGACACCCTATTTATATTCGTTGAGAGAACTTATACATAATCATTTTCAAAATAATCATAAACATTTGAGTTGACACTCAACATTTATCGTAAGTAGATTGTTCGGGATTCTGCTTGGGTGTGTGCTAACAGTTGCAGTGGTAGTAATGTTCAGTATTATGGCGACTGCATATTTAATAGCGCAGCTGACGAATTCGACCAAGTCCTCATTAATATTACACGTTACCAAATGCATCTGAGCAGGCATCAGTATGCGATGTTTTGAATAACTGAAATGAAAGTAACTCATCACACTTGCAAATAAAAAGCATATTGCATTATTTCTATAGGGAACACAGCATCACAGAGTCCTCTGACAACATTCTCCACTGAAGATAATTCATGTAGTTCAACAGTTACACGTAACTAATATTCAGCAAATCTGATTTTGGTTCCCAGTAAAGGAAACGGAGAATTATTTCCCACATAATGAGATTAGGTCTCCTTATTGCACTGTCTCAAGTCATTATTTTGCATTATTCTGATGATGTTATTAATAGTGCCATTACTTCCGAATATTGTGAGTTCATAAACTTCAAGAAGGTCAAGAGACGGAGGATAGGAAAGTACTAATGAGAAATGGACAGAAGAAGAAAGACCTTACAGAAAATGAAAAAATCACCATCTATACATCCACCCATACATATGTCAATCTAGCTATCTACCAGTGGCAGTTCGTGGTATGTAACCTTATTCTCAAACACCCTAAGTAGTTTCTGAGTAAATGGTTCCTGAATTTAGAACAATTTTTTTTTCTAATATGGTACTCTCTTTCTGCCATTCCTGTATTGAAACAATAAAATATAATTTTTTTTCTGTGGCCAGCTCGCAACTCACTAACATTTGTTTATCACACCGTGCAAAGAGCATTAGTCTGTGTTTGATAGAAACAGAGGAAAAAAATAATTTATATATTCATATTTATACGCGAAAATGCTGTTACCAGCTCTACCCAGTACCCTTAAGACTCTGAATCCTTGTGACAGTTCCAGTATTTCTATAAATATGAGTTTAACTTTGAAATGGCTTTAATAATACTTTTGTGGTTACATATTCCATTCCTACGAAATAATATACCGGTATATGCATCTCCCTTCTGTAAAGAAATAAGGTTTCCTTATACAGTAGTTATGGTCTTCTGTTTGCCCCTAAGTGGTAGTTTTGCACCACACTAAAGCTTTTCTAATTAAAGCTACTTTTGGACTACATGAGCTACTGGGAGTTAACAAGTGATAACAATACAATAACAGTGTAATTATGAAATAAAAATGGCAGGAGAAATCCAAATTCAAAAAGAAATTCGCCCCACAGTCAATTTGTTACAAATCTCACAGCATCCAGACTATATCTTGGATTGGTAGGAATAGCTTTTGCTTCACTTACGTAATCAGAATTAAGTCCAGACCAAGAATGACTGTTGACATCACGAAGAATGCTGCAGGAAATGTGAGGAGTGTAGCTTTATACAGCATAGTATATAGTGGAGCAGATGCCAGCGGCATTAGAGATTGTGTGAGTGAGGCAAGGGAGAACACAGTGCCTGAAACATCGTCATTCAAGGATAAGTTGGGATAAACATGAATTCAGACAGGGGTGTATTTCAGGCCTGCAAGGTCTTATTTTTCGAGGCCGAGTGGACCAGGGCACTTTTCTGATTTTCATATCATCGACAAATTTCGCATGGATAAAAAATCATATTATATTCATATTTAAACAATTTTATTTCAAAGTGAAGTTTACACTTCAGACCTAACAACCTCTTTATCTTTGCTATCAAGAAGTTGCTCTGGTTTTGTTTTTGTACGGCTATATGCAACCAACTGTTTCTATTCAAACAGAAAAGCCCAACTTATGCTTCGAAATCCCAAAGGCAGGGATTTTTTTAAATTTAGAAATACACCACCACTGAACTCAGATGTGGCACATTAGGTCCTATACAGGATGCTTCAAAGCATACTTATTCTTGAAAACTACATGACACAGGGTATTGGCGAAAAAAAAAAAAAATTTCGTCACTAAAACTGATATAAAGAATCAATTGATGGTACTTCCATTTTCCAGGACAAATCGGAGGCAAGGGTAACCAGGGTCAACTTTAAATTTTCGAATGAAAATATAGGTCATGTTAGGTATCTTTGGATAGGACTTTTAAAAAGGAACAACTTTTATTAAAACTTTTTAACTTTTTTTCCTAACTTTCATGCTTTATTCACAATCAAATAAAAGAGAAAAATAAATTGTAAATACGGTATCTCAGTTATTGTGATACTGGAAACACTCATTCTCACACAAAACTCTTCATAAGTACTCAAAATGTTCATCGCTCTGTGTTCAACAACGCTGTGATCTCTTTCTTATGTCTTGGATCCTCAGAGGATTTCAGCATAGCTGAAAGATTCATAGGATGCTCTAATTTTTTCTTTCATGTCTTCTCTTGTTGTTAGGTTTATTTAATTCGCAATCAGGGCAGTCACAATGCCAGTTCTCCTCGTCCAATTCACCATCTGGGGAATAATTGGTAAACAAGTTGTCAAATCACGAGTGAAAAGTGAGCTGGACAGTCATCTTGTTGAAACCAAACTGTTATCTTTACAGAATGAGGAACATCATTGAGCAGTTAGTATAACGTGTCAAGGAAGTCTGCATACATTGCACCATTCAATGCTCCCTGAAAAAAGTACAGTCCTATGGCATGGTGTCTGAATGCTGCGCTGGAAAGCACCGTGTGATAAACAATGTAAAAGAAATTGACATCGTTGATCTAGATGAAGATGGACATGATACGGATGGAAGCAATTATCATTGAGAATTCTCCATACTGTATACTGTAGTGCAATCCTGAGTCACATTAACCATCATTCCCACAGGTCGTCTGATAAGATTATCCTTGTATTTCGGCTGCACTAGACAACACGATTTGCAAGATGTTGAAAAACATTGTAAGAGTGATGAACATGCTGTGGATATCTCTCTGCGTAAATGCATTTGGGTGCTTTGCAGTTCCGATGGCATTCTCCAAGTATCATCGCATGTCGAATGCTTCTTTGCTGTAAAAGGCATTTTCCAAAAGCAAAACTGTAGGTAAAAGACTGCTGCTATTGAAACACACAGAAGTGACTGTAACAATACAAAATAAAAAAAACTGTTGAAATTGACTTGTCGAATGTCAAGTGATTGCTTTTAGGGCCTGCGATACGTGTATACTGTATTAGTTCTGAGTAGAAGGTCTACGCTAATTCAGGTAATTCCGTGGTTTTAAGCATTTCATGTTGCTGTTGCCATAAATTTAGCTTTGAATGTTGGGAAACTGTTTCCTGTAGGAAAGAAATGGCAGGGAATAAATTGTAACATCATAATTGAAATAACTCCTTTTGTTTCGAGATATTTAACGAATATATTGGGTAATAGATGTTAGATTATTCCATGATATTCAAGTTACTCCATGATAGCCTGTACCAAAAGAGTTTTATGACAATGAGAATGAGTGTTCCCAATATCATAATAATTTGTTTATCTTTATCATAACACCTCATAAACAAATCGGAAATAACCTACTTACAACTTATTTTTCTATTTTATTTCATTGTGAATAAAGAGAGAATGAAAAAAGTTTTAGTAAAGTTGTTTCTTTTTAAAAGTCCTATCCAAAGATACTTCACACAACCCAGGTTCTCATTAGAAAATGTTGTTGTTGTTATCTAATGCCGGGCTTTGGCAATGAAGCCATTAGCGTTCTTGCTCTCATTAGAAAATTCGAAGTGTATTCTGGCTACCTCTATCATCAGTTTATCCTGGAAAATATAAGTACTACCAATTGCTTCTTTATGATACAATAAATATATTATATTATAATATTATATACTGGTAATAAAGTATTGTGACAGCGACGTGAGATTCGAACTCACGACCAGCGTCCCGCAAGAGAGAAGATCGCGTGGAGCACTTTGGGATGGCGCGCGGCGGAGAGGGGAAAGGGCCAACGTGGCGAGAGAGTGGAGAAAGAGTGCGCGCACATCTGGTACTGGTAGAGAGGAGAGGGCTCTGGATTTTTCTGGAGTGCCATCTCTAGAGACGCGTGGAACTTTCGAGGCTACGTCGCTGTGGTTATAAATTACGGTCGCGAAGGAACGACAGCAGTTTTCAGTTATTCAGTCAGTGAGAAAGCCAGAGCAAGGAAGCCAGTCTTGTGTACCGGAGTTTGACTCGAGTGTGCGTCCGCAACTGCGTCAGCAGCCGAAGGCCTGAGTTCGAGTGCAGTGGACCGCAGTTGGAGGGACCTGAGTTCGAGTGCAGTGGACCGCAGTTGGAGGGACCCGAGTTCGAGTACAGTGAACTGTCTCCGAAGGTCTGTGGTTCGAGATACTGTGAACTCGAGTGACTGAGATAGAAGAACTGTGAACTGAGAACTGGTAGTTCTGATTTGTAAATAGTGCTTTGTAAATATTAGTTAAGATTAACAGTTCATTGTTGTGCGTAATAGTCCAAGTAAATTGTCATTGTCGTCGGTGGAGTGCTATAACGAATACTGTGTTGAGTGAAGATCCAATTGTTGACGAGAGCGTTTAAGGTGAATTGTAGAAAGGAATTATTGTTGGAAGAATAAAATCCTATTGTTGTGAGTTGAAATAAAAGTCACAGTATATTACAGGTTTGATAACAAAATTTTTTTCACGAACACTCAGTGTCGTGTAGCTTTCGAGAAAAGGGGGTGATATTGGTGCTTTGTAGCACCTTGTAGAAGTTAAGTTGACATATATACATATTCATATAATCGTGTATGGGGTGCCATATGGAAATCCAAATAGATAATTAGGTATATTTTAGTACTAAAATGCTAGCTGTTAAAATATTAGTAAAAATATCATTAATACCGATAATAATTTTTGTATGTATCACTTTAAATGAGCAGACTCAAATCTCAAAATTCTTCTTCTTCTTCTTCTTCTTCTTCTGCTCCTCCTCCTCCTCCTTCTTCTTCTTCTTCTTCTTCAATTCAAGGGATAGGCATATGCCTGTTCCGGCTTCATAGTATATCCGTCCAACGCTTCCTAGGTCTTCCCGGATGTCTTCTCCCTCTAGGTCTATAATTAATTCATCATTCTTCTTGGGATTCTTTCTGGTGTCATTCTATTGACATGTTCTGCCCATTGATCTGTATAATTCTTAATTTTTTCTACTAGGGAAAAGATCATCAATTCCTCTCTTATTTTATCATTTCTGATTTTATTCGATATAGTACACCCCTTGACTGACCTTAGAAACTTCATTTCAGCAGCCTGTAATTTTTTACTGTCAGCTGCAGTCATCGTCCAGGTTTCTGATCCAAATAGCAAAGATGGTACTGCCATTACTTTATAAAATTTAATTTGTGTTTCTTTTCTTGCTTTATTTTTCAAATATCTGTTTATTGTACCACATAGCTGCTGAAATATGGGGAGTTTATTTTTGCAGTCACTTTCATGTTTATACGTGAGCTGAGTACCTAGGTATTTAAAACTTATTACTTGTTCTAGAGGAGTGTCATTTAAAACAATTTTTGTCCTTACACTGTATTTCCCTTGAAAAGTCATTGTTTTGGTTTTATTTATGGAAAATTTTAAAATTATATTCCTCACACACTTTCTGTAGTTCATACACTGCTCTCTGCAGTTCACTTTCAGTTCTACTTACGATTTGATCATCAGCGAACAGCATCGTCTTAAATGTAAAATTAGGCGCTATATGAATTCCTCCCAGATTTGGTGGGGTAGTCCGAATAGCTACGGTAATAAGGACCCGTGGACCAACAAGCAGCCCAATGTCTGGCGGCTTTATAATAGCTAAGTCACTCTCTCTCCAGGGCTTATAAATATGGAGGGCCAACGCTTGGGGTTACAAGAATGAAGAGCTCAACAATGCATAGACAGCGGAGGGGCAGCCCTTTATGTGGGGTTAATACACATAACGGCAAGTCTAGAAGCCGGAAAGTGGCAGCCCCACTACTAGACTTTGCTTGCATAGGGCTTGTAACCCTATCAAGCGAGATACTTCTTACTAAAAAGCTTCAAGTGAATATGCCGGATGGATATTCCAACTTAACATCGAAATTCATAGTCATTGTACTAGACAAATAAATTAAAAATTTAGAAAAAAATATTTCAAGCAAACTTTAATGTTTAATTAGCATTAAGTTATATTTCTCAACAATTAAATACAGAATACCATTTTCAAATAATCAAAATCAGCAGAATACCTATACAGAGTGGAAGTGAAATAACCTTGCAGATTGAAAGCAGCGATAAAGTACACTGAAATGAATAGAAAACCTATATTATGTTTTGTGATTAAATGAATAGAAAACCTATATTATGTTTTGTGATTAAATGCACGGTTAATTAGAAAATTAAGTTTGAAGTTTCAGCATTCCAGCAACATCGCCACTAACACACTCTTCTCGTGATACAGATGTAAGAGGTCAATGAACTTGGTATGTCTCACTAGATGAGATGTTCTCTGGCACTGTGTTGCAACCAACTTGGCTTGAATTTACTTACTTATTGGCTTTTAAGGAACCTGGAGATTCATTGCCGCCCTCACATAAGCCCACCATTGGTCCCTATCCTGAGCAAGATTAATCCATTCTCTATCACCATATCCCACCTCCCTCAAATCCATTTTAATATTATCTTCCCATCTACGTCTCGGCCTCCCTAAAGGTCTTTTTCCCTCCGGCCTCCCAACTAACAGTCTATATGCATTTCTGGATTCGCCCATTCGTGCTACATGCCCTGCCCATCTTAAGCGTCTGGATTTAATGTTCCTAATTATGTCAGGTGAAGAATACAATGCGTGCAGTTCTGTGTTGTGTAACTTTCTCCATTCTCTTGTAATTCCATCCCTCTTAGCCCCAAATATTTTCCTAGGCATCTTATTCTCAGACACCCTTAACCTATCTTCCTCTCTCAAAGTGAGAGTCCAAGTTTCACAACCATAAAGAACAACCGGTAATATAACTGTTTTATAAATTCTAACTTTCAGATTTTTTGACAGCAGACTGGATGATAAAACCTTCTCAACCAAATAATAACAGGCATTTCCCATATTTATTCTGTGTTTAATTTCCTTCCGAGTGTCATTTATATTTGTTACTGTTGCTCCAAGATATTTGAACTTCTCCACCTCTTCAAAAGATAAATTTCCAATTTTTATATTTCCATTTCGTACAATATTCCCGTCACGAGACATAATCATATACTTTGTCTTTTCGGGATTTACTTCAAAACCTATCTCTTACCAAATAAACAATTGAAAAAAAGCTATTAATTTTCCATCAATATGAAATTTTAAATTACGTTTTATTTAACGACGCTCGCAACTGCCAAGATTATATCAGCATCGCTGGTGTGCCAGAATTTTGTCCCGCAGAAGTTTTTTTGCATGCCAGTAAATCTACTGACATGAACCTGTCGCATTTAAGCATACTTAAATGTCATGGCCCTAGGCTGGAATCGAACCCGCAATCTCGGGCACAGAAGGCCAGTACTATAGTGACTGTGCCACCCAGGGTGACTCCACCAATATGATATAGTTTTTTGTTACAAACAACATGAGTTATTCGCTCTGAAAATCTGCAAAGCTATTTAACTTCCACTCTGTATATTGTATTATTGTCTACAACAGAGAAGATTTATGGGTGTCAGTAGAAGAGATGGAGTGAAAATTCTTCGTTAAGATACTAATAAGATCCTAATATTATGACATCATAATATAAGAATACTAGCCACGAGGATGCTATCGAATATAATAAATAATAGTGACATGATCTATGGCAAGTCCTCGGCCTCACTTCATTTCATCTCCTTTGGTCTGATTACCTGGTTGGGTTTTTTCCGAGGTTTTCCTCAACCATAAGACAAATGCCAGGTAATCTTTTGGCGAATCCTCGGGCCTCACCTCATCTCACTACATCTCGCCAAAATATTGTAAAAAATAGTAGAAAATTGTAAAAAATTGTAGAAAATTGCAAAATTGTAAAATATTGTAAAAATTGTACAAAAGATTTGTAAAAATTGTAATTATAATTGTAATCTTGTAAAATTTTGACTTGTTCCACATCTTAAAGCTTCAATGATAATGCAAGATCTATGGAATATATGGTAATAAATGAAATGAAAAAAAAAATAAAATGAAAACAGCAACACATCTTTCTAATGTACCTAATATTTAATTAATCACTGTTTATGACACCACAATAATTTCTGTTGCAACACATAGGTATCAGGTACTGATAGTGTGCAATATTGCAAGCTTTATAAGAGTTATTTTACTTTATGACAGAGAAACGAGAATGCGGATGCTTTAGCAAAGAAGGGCAGCACTGCTACTTACAGACCTGTTACTAAATCTACGTATTACTCTGTAAAAAGATTTATTAAATCTACATACTTAGACTTCAACAAACAAAATTTGATAACACAATCCCAAGGGAAAAAAATGGAACTCTCTGCATCAAAATCCACAGTCAATTCCCGATTTACCACGAAAATCGTCTGTAGCTGCATTTAGATTGGCAACAGGCCATGATTGTTTGGCCAAACACCTGCATAGAATTGGAATATATCAGTCCCCTAACTGTCCATTGTGCAACTCAAACCAAGAAATGGATTCGGAACATCTCAAAATCTGTGCTTCAGTGGCTGATCATGATAATATCTTTGAAAAATATTGGAGTGCAAGAGGTCAAATGACTTTATTGTCAAACGCCTGGCATTAGAAAACAACAACAACAACACTTTATGACAGAACCCTATTTGTTATAAGTGACCCAATTTCACTCTTACCCACGTCTTGCTGCGGTACAGTCTTGGACATAATGGAGCGTCCCAAAGGCCCTGTCACTCCACCAAAGAGTCCAAACATGCAACCTGCGAACAAGATATAGCCAAGAGACATATAGCTTTACTTTCAGCATGATTTGGATGCAAAATATAAAATAATAAAAACTAATTTGGAATATGAAAATATCCAGCATTATTACGAGTACTGGTACTCACCGAGATACATGACCCATCCTGCTGGAGCTACAGCAAAGATGGCTGCAGACACAGTCTTAGTAAAGAATGCAATCATAGCAAAGATATCATCAGGTATTTGCAACCAGGAGCTGAGGAGAATCGAACCAAACACAGTACCTACAAAAATCGATGCGTTCAACTGCAAAGATTATTTAAAATAAGTTGCGAACTGGCCTTTAAAGTAGGATACTCCCTTATATGGACCAGTTAAAATTAAAATCACTAACATCATCTGCTACGACTAGCAAACAAACAGATAGCCCATTCAGTGTTTGGCACTTGCAGTTGATAACTGTGTCAAATATATTTCCAGTGATTGAAGTGAAATTGTTATCAAAATAACTTCATTATCAACCCTCTAAAGGACTGTCTGAATGCCAATCTAGAATTTATAGTAATATTGACCCTTACCAAGCACTATGACTAACATGCTCACAGTGGAGAAAGTCGTGTGTTTGTGTATATCCCACTCAAACTTGTTTCGAGTGAAGAGATACACCACAGCAGCTTCCCCTGCAACACACAATAAGTTACATCTATGAATATGGCCCAAATTATCACGAATTTCCAACAGAAACAGAGATCATATTTCCCTGTAATGATAGCTTTTAATATATGGTATCATATTCGAACTATTTCACTCTTTTGTTCAAATGGAGTAGGCCCTAGGTCCTCACAAAAGAAAAACATATTCATTTAATTGCTAGAGAAATACGAATTAATTATTTTAGCTCATAGCTTCATTGTCTATTTTCGTCATAACATGTTTATACATATAATTTCTATCAACACGTTCAATTGAAAGATTAGATTTGTAAATAGAAAAGCTTAATCAATTTCGTCTTCATATTTCATCACAAGATTCAAAGGAAATATTAATATTAATATTTATTGCGAATATATTTTTACACCAATTTAAAAGTAAAGGAGTGGTCCAAATTTACGAATTATTAAATTAGAATTACTACTATATTCCAACATTCCTCCTAGTGCTGGTCCATTCTGTTTTACATTAGTGACATAAATAATAATTCACCATGAAACTATTATACAAAGCATTAAGCTTGGCACCCAGTTGAGAAGAAGCGCATCAGACATTCTTGCGTTCATAGTTCGATGACCCAGACATGCCGCATCATATTACGCTCAAGGCCAGAGCAGACAAGTGTTTAGTTAGTTTATAAGTCAGTTGATTTTCAGCTTGCAGCCTAGTAAGTTTTAAAGTACACGTGCAAGTTTGTGTTCATTTAGTTTTATGGTAGTATGATATGATAGTTCATTGATATGTCACCCCACAAGTTCACACTGGAACACAGAATTTTTATGCATGAACTTAGAGGCAGTATAAGAAAAGAAATTGCAAGCATTATGTGTGAAACAATTTCATCAAAAGATGTCGGGAACGTGTGAATATGGACAGGCACCATTTCGAACAAATCCTGCAACGCAAGTTAACATTCATTACAAGATAAAAATATAACTGTATGCATACTATTAATAATCGAAGTTATCTGAGTAAAAATATGCAGAAGGTTACAGATCGAAAATGACGTAACTAGTTTACACTGAATATGCAAGCATGTTTGATACGAGTGTTCCTGACCAGTAACAGTTTATCACTCATTTAATATCACAGTCTTATTGTTAATGAAATGAAACATTTTAAAAATAACACAACTTATATCCTTGCATGTTGATTTTACTTTTAAAATAAAAATGCATCTTGGCGTGTCATTGATAACTGGTGTACAATACGAAGTACTGGGTGTTCAGTTCAAAATGTGTCTTGGCTCGCTGTATGCCGTCATGTGGCTAGCTGATGAGCCTAGAGAATTCAATCTTCCTACACTTTCGCAGAGGTGTATAACCTGTGAGGCAGAGAAGTTGGCTAGCAAGTACGGCGTTCATTCTGAAGAGTACGTGCCGATACGTACGGTAACGCCGGTAGTGGCAGGAATGTGAACTGTTTGGAAATACGTACTGTCGGGATATGGGGAGAGGGTTAAGACGATTACTTACGTACCGTATTTGTTGACATTAACTTCGACGGTCAACATGGACACGGAGCATTTGATTTGTGTTGTGGAATGTTACCGTACGCAACCGATGATAACAAATACCCTGCGTACGACTTGCCGGCGCAAAACACAGTTCGAAAGAGGTTATGGTAGCACACAGACCGTACAGACCGCCATCTGTTGCTACGACGTTCAAGTTATACTGTACACGTTCTCAAGTTCAGATTGAAGAACGCCTTAAATAATAGGCAACTTCTCTAACATATAAACTGAAACTCGCTTCAAATCGGTGACCCAACAACAGTGACGTCATGACACACTTTGAAATGAACACCCAGTATAGGATGCAACCACAGTTTAGTGTGCGTACAACAATGTCTAATACAGATAGTATGGAAGCTAACTAATTCAAAACAATGAGGAGGAAAGACTGAAATCATTCGTTTATGTAGAACTATAATGGGTGAGCAGTTAGATATTCTATTTCTCTTTTCCTTTGTTAGATTGAAATGATCATATTTAGGTTCTTTCAAAAAATATATGGTATATCATACAAAACACTTAGCTATCGTATGCTCTGTAACTATTATACAAGTTGATACCAATGATCAGATGTTTTTCTCAAGTCATTAGTTCATCACGCTTCCTCACCTTCCATAGTGATGACGCTAGTGGACACAGCAGAAATGACGAGAAATATGATGGCTCGTCCATAGTGTTCCCGCCTCTTGCTGCATGTGTGCATCATGTTGAAAAACAGACGTCGATCAAAAAGTCCACTCAGTCCGCTACTATTGCAATCCAGCTGAAAATTTGAGTTACAACAAAATTCAAATTCTAAGACACACAACTAGCTGCAGAACAAATTCAATAAAATATATAATATTTTACAGTTGATTGATTGGTGTATAATACCTTTTGGCCTCTGATTGCCTGGCAAAGTACATGATTCTATTTCTGAAGTGAGAAAAGTGGAATTCATTACTGCAATGATAGGCTAGACGGCGAGGATGGTAACGAGTAGAACACAATTTTGGCGTGGATGAGGAGTAGCCAATGATTTTGCTTGCAACCAACTCAATCAGGGTAAGGTTCTTTTACGTGTCATACCTCTAAAATACGAGTGTTGCAGTTATTGCCCTTAAAATTCATTATTCTCGGCATATGGGTACAGATGTTCTTAGAGCATGAGATAGCAGGAGATATGTCTAATGTCACTTGTAGTTCCTTGAATATGAATGGTGTATTATAATAAAGGAGCAAATTTATGTGCTAAAAAATGTAAATGATTTATTTTGTAGTACTCACCAATAACAGCAAAACATTAGTTGCTAGTAGAGTTGAAGTGTATAACAAATTTAATGTATTCTCCAAATTATCTGATTTAAATGCATGTCGACTATCTCACAACAATGCCTCAAACTATGAAAATGTTTATTCCAGGAGGTGACAAATACTCACACCATAAATTTCAATTACAGTTGCACACTTCAAAAGTTGAGCAATTTTACACATAGTTTTATATCCACTGTTTTTTAAATTATTTATAATTTTTTTTTCTAGCACTTATACTTTTGAACCTGGTATTGATTTCTGTTTTTCATCAATGGCCTGCACCTCCCTGACCATTCGCAAAGGAGGTCTCTAATTTTTTATCATGTCACACAAAATATTTAAATTTGCATATATGAATGCCAAATAATTTTTTTAACAAATCTTTCAGTAAATCTTGAAGTATTTAATTCGATGATGCATCATTTCTGTCCAATTTATTGACAACAGAAGCAAAACTTTCATAATGCTTGACAAAGTGGGTTACAGCACTTAACCATGTAGCCCAGCATGTTACTATGGGCAGTGATGATATTCAAAAAGTTTAACAACCAGTTCTCTCATGTGTACCTATGTTAAACATATATGGTATATGTCCATGATAATTGCAAATATTACCTAGAAACTTCGGGATTGTACTGTTTAAAGAGATCAATAAATTCTTGAAGACACTTTAACGAACACTTTTTCCCATTTGACACTAACTTATCACTTTTTTGAAAGCTTACTAAAGACCACAGGCTGCTTTTCTCATAAAGGCCTATGTGGCACTGATTGTAAGGATCGACAATAAGATGTCACATTTCACACCATTTGACTATAGAAGATGCATAGCTTCATCTTTACACATTAGAAAGAACGAATGTTTGCAAACATTTTCATCAAATCTCAACACACCAACAACATTTCCTATTTTTATACTGCTAGAATCAGTGATTTTGTCAGTAATCAAGCAATTTTTTATTTTTACAAAATGATCTAATTTTTTGTAAAGTTTCTTCATATATATTGGGAGATAGTTCTTTCTTAATGTCAATTCATCAGGACAATCAATGTCAATGTAGTTAGTTAAGAATCTACTAACTTCTCTGTTATTTAATACAGAGACATTATTATTATGATGTTAGGCGAGAAAACGGAGGGTTACTGACGGCCCATTCTCTGTGTGGTCTGTTAGATGTGCGGTAGTAGATCCTCAGTCGCCATATGGCGACTGAGGATCCTGTAGTCACAAGTCGTGTTACAAAAGTCTTGATTCTTCAATTGTACAAAGTGTATAAATTTAGTGTATAAAGTTTAGTAATTATTGTGTATTTAGGTAATGCCTACAAACAAATTCTCATTGCATGTCCGTGTCAATGAAGGAATTACAGCGTATTTTTGATACAAGGCTAATAAGTAATCATTTGTGAGCTCCAAGAAGTCCAGATCTAACACCCTGTGATTTTTGGTATGGGGAACACTAAAAGGTAGGATTTATAGGAAAATCCTCATTCTATAGATGAACTAAAAGACTATATACGAGAAGAAATCGAAGCTATCAATGATGTGGAACTTCAGAGTGTTGTTCATTCGTTTATCAGATGATGTTAGTTGTGTGTAGCAGCAAATGGGGGCCATATTCAGCAACGACTATGAGCATGGTAAGTCCAAATTATTGAACATACCGGTATGTTATTAGTACTGTTATGCATTGTAGAAGTGCCGGAGAAATGATTATGCGCTTGTAGGAAACCACTCTAGCAGTAAGCTACGAGTCATCTGCCATTTTCTCGCCTCGCGTCATAATAATGTATCTGTATTAAAATCTATTTTAACCCGCGAAAAAATGCATGATGCAGTGTTTAAATTCTATCAATAATAAATCAACTTCCAAAGAGAGTAAGGAATAAAGATACTGTAAAATATCTAATACATACAATAGTACCAGTATTATCGTTTTTATTTCAATACAATCTGCAGGTGGCATTGACGACAACATTGAACATAGGTTGGTGTAGTGTCTTGAAAAAATGAATTAGGCATTTTTAAAATAACTTTACAAAAATGAGCAAAGAATTGTATTTTTCCAACCTTTTTTATATTCTAGGACAAATACAGAGTGGACACAAAGTCTCGATCCATTTTTGAGTAAACATTGAAATTTCTTTATCATTTCAGACTAATCTATTAGCACGCTGATTATTGAAGAACGGGTGGCTATTGTCGATGCTCGATTGCGCGTTTTAACATATGCACAGATGGGTCTACTATCGATAACAACTCAGGATCAGGAATTACGTGTGCGTTATTCTCATTTTATCAACCAGCAGGATATCATACAACAAATTTTGATGCGGAAATAATGGCTGTTCATATCTCACTCCAACACCTACTGTACAGAATAGATAAATTTCAAAATGCTGTCATTCTCTCTGATTCTAAAGCAGCATTATATGCAATAAATTCATATAAAATGATGTCAATCCAAATTAAAGAATGTCACAAAATGATCCAACAACTTCAAAAACTACAGAAAAGAATTCAATTGCAATGGATACCTGCACATTACGGAATTGCTGGAAATGAAACTGCTGACTTTCTTGCCAAAAAAGGATCCAATTTAATTCAGAATACAAATACAAGCCTACCTTTTACATCCATCAAAAGACTAATTAAAAATAAATATAAAATCAAGCAAAACCAAGCACTATGTACCAAAGCCAAAGATAAAAAATGGAGCATTTTAGTAAAAAAAACAGAAATTATTCCAGAAATCCCACGTAAATCTGCAGTAGCAAAATTCAGACTGCTTAGAGAACACGATTATTTGGCCAAACACTTGAATAAAATAGGAATTTACACAAATCCAAATTGCCCTCTATGCAACAAAGAAGAAGAAATGACTGAAGATCATCTCATAACCTGTGAAGTTCTACCTGATGGATCCACCACAGAAAAATATTGGAGAGCAAGAACGCTAATGGCTTCGTTGCCAAAGCCCAGCATTAGATAACAACAACATATGCAGAGGTGCAACAGGAGTTTAAGCGTAAATTCCGAAAACCGGCACCAACACAAACAAACAACCAACTCCTTGTCAATAAATTTCAGAAGACAGGAAATGTTGCCAATGAGCCACATTCTGGTAGACTTTCTATTAGTCGTGCAATGTTCGAACATGAGAGGGGATATCAAGGTACTACGAACTTTGCCCTACTTCTTAGGCATCCAGCAGTATGTGGAAATGAAGCATGTAAACTAAAATAACTGCGTCTGTTGAAAACCGGTCAGAGGCCTTATGTTCGGTTCAAGTTTGCCGAGTCTCTGTAGAACCAAAGCTCCCTTTGCATTTGTTCATTTTTCCCCTTACTTCCTCCTCTTCCTGCACCTTTATGCTTTAGCTGCATAAGGATGCCAGGGACATATCTTGCGAAGTTACGCATAGTAATGAGTGTAAGTAATTTTTGTTGTTATTACTATGACTAAACATTCACCAAAATATACGTATAAGTAAATCAAACAAAATATATTAAAGAAAAAAAGGACATGTTCACAGTATCGACTAGTATTGTGCAATGTTCAAACATGAGGAAGAAAACCAAGACATTACAAACTTCGTCTTATTTCATATAAAAATTAATCGCAAGATATGTATTCAAATCCTTAAGCAGTTTAAAATAGTGTCCTGCAATGTTAGAACTTGAGAGCGGCAACCAAAATTTTACAAACTTCGTCTTATTTCATATGACAAATTAATTGCAAGATGTTTGCTGAAATTCTAAGTCCCAGAGAATGCTATTTAAGTTTGATATTGCTGATTTGCCCATTGTTATTCTTCTTTTGATTTCATGATCTTGTTTCCCATCTTTGGCAATTATTACTCCAAGATATTTATAATTTTCGCAATGTTTAAATATTTCCACATCTTTTTCTAATATCAAGTTTTGAGTTTGATCCTCTATTGTCATGTAATTGGATATGTCCATGTTAATAGTTAAACCCCACTTTGTATATTATTCCAAAAGTTTTCTTGCCATATATTCTAGGTCTTCAAATTCCTGTGCAAGTATTAACTGGTCGTCCGCAAAGTGTAATGAATATATAGTATCTTCTCCTATGTTTACACTCAAATCTTTACCTTTCCTTCTCCAACGTTCTAGTGTTTTTGTTATGTAAATTTTAAATAATGTGATAAAAAACATCCCTGTCGAAGACCTTTGGTAACTTGGAAACCATATGACAAATGTCTTCCTATTTTAATTTTCGATATAGAATTAGAATATAGGTTTTGAATTGCACTTATGACAGTATTGTTGAAACTGAAGGACTTTAAAATTTACCATAATTTTTTTCCAAGGAACATTATCTATCGTAAGCTTTTTGTATATCTAAAAACAACAGATTGTAGTAATTGTCCTCTAGCTTTCTTTTTTTTCAATTATTTGCTGTAAACAAAAAAATGTACTCCATTGTTGATCTGCCAGATCTAAATCCAGCTTGTTCTTCTTGTTAATAATTTATTATTATTATTATTATTATTATTATTATTATTATTATTATTGTTGTTGTTGTTGTTGTTGATTATAGATGCCAGTCAGGGGCGGACGCAGGATTTTTTTTTTCGGGGAGGGATTTGAGGAAATAGTAAAAATGGAATAATGAGAAATAAGTTTCTATACTCACAATTTGTTTCCGAATCACAAACATTTACAAGTTGGCCTGAGTAGCATAGTCCGTATAGCATTTTGTGGTCGAAGTTGCGGGTTCTATCCCAGCACAGTTCGATAGCATTTAAGTGTGCTTAAATGTGACAGGCCTCATCGATAAATTTATTGGCATGTAAAAGAAGTCCTAAGGGAAAAAATTCTGGTGCACCAGTGACGCTGATATAACCTTGGCAATTGCGAGCGTTGTTAAATAAACCACAATTTTTAAATTTTAATATTTACAATGCCTGCAATACAAAAACAATGACAGAGTGAGATATTTACAGAAGAAGGTGACGAGGCTTCTTAGACATTTCATCCAGTACTTCATAAGCTTTTATTTCTACATTTTTATGTATCATTATCAAGACCAGTCCATTTAATCTGTATGCTCTCAAGTAAGTCTTCAAACACCGCAATGTTGAGAACGACCGTTTTGGTGTTGTTGTAGTTAAGGCAACATGCAGAAAAGTTTTAGCGCCTTGTGAGTGCAGGGAAAAATAATTTCATTGCACCTGTTCAAAGATGATATAAAATCAGTAGCATTAGGTGAAGATTTTTCTGATCAAGGAAATTTCTTCTCCACATCTTCAATTCATTGAAGAAAGACTCTGGTGATGCATCAACATCATTGGGCCACTCATTTACTATAGCCTCAACAGCAGTTTCTAAATCTTCATCTGATGCTCGCACTATGTTTTTAGGCAGCAAAGTTTGTATAGACTTTAGGATTCCCTTATGATTTAAAAACCTGTCCTTGAGCTGACTAATGAAATAGTCCAAAAAGGGAAGGAAAATTGAAAGCCTAAAATACTCTTCAGGACTCTCTGTCTTGAAGTTAGAATGCAGTGTTTGTCTCCCTGCAGTTCTTTGAATTTCCAGCGTAATTCCAGTAAGTTCAGCAACACATTTTGCCTCTAGGTTCACTGGCTGAAAATTTAAACGAGAATCTTCCAGTTCTCTTTCTAGATTCTCACATAGTTCAATGCATGTCTTAAGGTCCATCTGTTCTGACTGTAGTAGACTGGCTAAACCATGTGACAGGCTAAAAACATGGCTAGCTACAATCATAGACACTAAAAATGTTGGTTTCTGTATGACTTATATTACTATGTACCGAAGTACATATGATAATAGTTCAGTGCAGAAATTCTGCGTCATCATATGATGATGGAAGAGTGGAACAGAGAAAAATTCTCTCCGGCACCGGGATTTGAACCCGGGTTTTCAGCTCTACGTGCTGACGCTTTATCCACTAAGTCACACCGGATTCCCATCCTGATGTTGGATCGAATCCTCTCAGTTTAAGCTCCACTTCTTGGGTTCCCTCTAGTGTCCTACCCTCATGCATTGCGTCATAGAGATGTATGACAATAGCACAATGTCCGTACATGTGCAGAAGTGCATATCATGATATGCGAAAAATAATCACTTTGTGATTTAAGATGGTGCTTATTCCGTCGGATCCTGGCCACTTAGTCACTCATAACGAGTTATATTATTAGTCCTCTTGCGTTGGATCTCTTGTAGTAAGTGTCAGAGAACAGTGCTACTCTCCAGTGGGCAGTGGATCAGAGTTGCGAAGATATAGGGATTTCTTTCAATACAAAGATACATTTATTTAACATTTTAGCAAAGAGAATTTACGTGGAAAACCCTCTAATTCCTATGTACATTCACGAATTAAAATCAATATTATTTTTGTTTCTTGTTTCGTATTTTTCTCAAAATTTCGGGAGGGGATATATCCCCTTAATCCCCCCCCCCTTGCGTCCGCCCCTGATGCCAGTATTAGTTATGGTAGTACCTGAATTTTTTTATATTTTCTTCAGTATACATAAAATTAAAACTAAAGGAGCAAAAGTTGAAAAGAAAATAAGATAATGAATAAAAATAAATACGGTAAAGTATTATTTCTGTGAACAACTCTATTCTGCATTTATTAAATAAGATAAAGTACTATATTGCATCATGAACAAGGACATAATTTACCTGGCGCTGGGGCACAGACTCCTCGATGCAGAACCATGTGTAAAAGAAGGCAATCAAGCAGCAGATTGCGCATGTTGCGAACACAGCCACATAACCAAACTGGCCTGCAATGGAGAAAAGGTGAGCGCTGCCATATGTGCCCACCAGAAATCCTGAGAACAGTCCGGCATCAAGCAGTCCCATCCTGAACATGCATTATTAGTACTTTAAATATGTCACTGATTCAGTTTATATAGGACTAAGGAATTTTTGGATGGTCTCTTAGGTCCAATTCGTTAGCGATCCAATACAAGAATCCAGTTATGGTTCGTCTATAAGGACTGCACAGTGTGATCCTTTTAGTAATTTTTAGAATAAATGAAGACTTCCATAAAACTTTTCATTAAAAATCAAGTATATTGCAAATCAAGCTTTCAGGTATAACTCCCTGTAAAGTTGATTTGAATAATTTCGAGGGAAAAATTGTTCCGGGGCCAGGTATTATTATTATTATTATTATTATTATTATTATTATTATTATTATTATTATTATATTATTATTTAAAGTGGAGCACAATTGAGGATCGTTTTTGCAAAACTTGCTAACTGCAAAATTTGCAAAATTGAGATTTTGATGGATTCGTTAACATAAGGCAGGCCTCTACATGATGTTCAAAGCGTCTTAGTAAAATTGGGTTATTTCTCTTCATTGTAGTGTGTCAAAGTGTGATCGTTTTTTCAAAACTTGCTTTCTCCTATAAATGAAACATACAGCAAAACTTGCTTACTATAGTGTTTTGTCTCTCCTGTAAAATTTAGTTTTTTCAGTTAGCAAGTTTTGCAAAAACGGTCCTCAATTTATTAGAGCATTGACTTTCCATTATGACGATACTGGTTCAAGTTCCAACGAGTTTGACTGAAATATATGGTAGATTAAAAATTGTGTCAGGGCAGTATGTCACAGAGTACTTCTATTTCTCCTGCTAGAATTTCACAATTCTCTATAAAATCATCATCAGTCTCATTCTGCTGTAACATAAATCCACAACCAATAGTGCACAACAACTATGATGTATTACATGTTTCAGTGTGTTGCTCTTGAGAGGAATGCTTAATTAAGGCCAATTGACGAAATCGAAGCACCCAATACTAAAAAAAGGAAAGTAAAGTTCAATTCCGATAGATCTTCATTTTTAACATAAGAGCTATTCGAGATATGTGCCCTGCGTGGAAGTTGCGAAATGAGTGATGGGAGATACAGATTATATGAAAGACACAGCTACAGTTTTCAGTTTAGTGAGATATGGAGAGGACATGACTTTTGTACACAAAAGTAAATGAATGCCGCTGCCACTGTCATTACCATGTTCCAGTCCTTACCACCACTGTTGCTGCTGCTGCTGAACACCACTGCTACTACAGATAGGTGGCACGCACATTGTAGCAAAATGTAATACTAATAATAATAATGATAATATAAATAATCAGATATATTATTAGATAAAAGGACATTTACCTGGATGCTCTCTTCTCTGGAACTGTGATGTCACTCATGAAAGAAAAAGCAGACGAGATGATAGAGATGAATCCTCCGCTGAAAGCAATGGGCAGGCTGCTTAACAACAGGAAGTGCGGGGGTAATGATGTAATCAGAGAGAATCCCGTGTACATAAAAAACATAACAGAAAAGCCTGAAAGTGAACAATATGACAGGAGAATTATACTAACAAAAGAACAAAAATTATTGTTCCAAACAAACAAAGAAATCAATCATCCATCCATACATGTATATATTAGTGTCTTAATACTAAGAAATCAGTAAAGGCATTCAGCTACATATGGTTGGATTTGTCCATTGTGCAGTTCTATGAAAATGATTGCAAGAGGGTGTTGGGAAATGAAGAATCTGTTTCTTGTCAGTCAATAGTTGGCATCTTCATTGTGATTTTGTACGCTGTTTAAAGTTACTATTAAAATAATGAAAAGAGAAATTATAAATCCTTTGAACGTTCTGAACATCGAATAATCAAAGTTGAGGATATGTTCTAAGAAGGAATATGATGGTGTAAGGAACCACAGGCTTTTTTAGTTTTTCATTAATCAGAAACATGGAAACCAACAAGTGTTCCAATATGCTAACAATGGACAGAGAAGTGGACTAAGAAAATGACTTTTCAAAGTAGAGATAGGTTTAGAAAGTGAAGGCTACAGTTACTCCAAAGAGACAACCTGTCAGTTCAGGTGAGTACAGATCCTATGATGTATTATTTCAAAGTATTTATGATAATTAACATGAAATACTGGTACTGGCCTCAATAACATTGTTATGAGAAAAATAGCCATTAATGCCTTAGAGGGATCCATTAGGATCTTACAGAATCATCAGTATGGTAACAACGTTTGAAATTTATTGATATTTTACTTATTTTCTGTATTATTTACTTCAATGGACTTTTTTTACTGTATTTTATATCATAGGTTTCTTACTTTCCTCTTTTTTTCAATTAATATATACTGAATATCCATGAATATCTGGTGCACTTTGTCAGTCTTGGCAGTCTTAAAATAAAGGAAGTTTTCATAATAATAAATTAATGCTGCTTTATTGAAAAGACGTCCATTCATAAGGAACACACCCAACTGAGACTGAGAGAAACAGCTTATGTGACAAAAGACACTTCTAGAGGTCAAAGCACGATATAGACAATATGAAAGCGAGAAATTCATTGTTAAATGTGAGTTTCAACAGGTGTAAATTTCTTTGGAAAAATATATGTTAAGGTTTTCCTTTTCATATCAACAAATGAAAATTACACTCACCAAGTATTGGCCACAGAAGCAGTGGCTTGCGACCATGTAGATCACTCCACGGGCCCAGAAACAAGGACAGAACTGCAGGAATGCAAGCCTCAATGAGCATCTTGGCCATTTGCAGGACAGCTGCATGGGGCTGTGACTGGGCTTCAACCTCACGGGCTGCAGGCAGATCTGGGTGGCTGATCAGCAGAGCACAAGTTGAGATATTCATTTCCAGGGTGATCTCGCAGCTGCGCACTAGAAACAACTGAGTCAGCACCGCACCTGACAGAGACATGGATAGAGCCACCAGGAACAGTGCCGGTTCAACAGTTACTGCTCGGTAAGAAACGGATGATCTGCCCTCACACTGAGCTGGCAGCTGCAAAGGCTCTTGTTCTGCCATTGACATTGCATTCTCCCAAAGATATCAACGGTGACACAGATGAACCTGTTGGATTTTTAGCAAAGAAAAATAGCTTGTTGGTCGCTAAACTAATTATGTAACGATTTTAATAAATGATAATTAAATCAAAATTTCAACATAAATATACCAGTTAAATTTGTAGTTATCAAACAAAAATTATGCGTGTAATAAAAAATTATTATAAACAGCTTGTATATGTGATTAAATACTTTCATATCATTATGAAATTTTACCTATTTTTAGGATTTTTCGACCTGACAGTGGAGATACATTGTGGGACTCCCAAAACATGTTGTCAGCATGGTAGAGGGCTTTCACCTGAGACAATGCAGGCTATTACAATTAAATAGTTTTTTTTATCTCCAAATATGATTCAGATCATTATGAACTCTGCTACTTTGGAAGACTGAATGATTTAATTTATGAGGTGAAGGCACCTATGGCTTTCATCCAATCTGAAAGTAGAACTTTGCTGAACTGAAAATTTTTAGGTTGAGTGTCGAGCAGTCACGAATGGGTCTATTACTTCCTACAAAAGTGCTTTCTTCTAGACTAGAACTTATCAAAATTTAGGTAATCTAAATGTTACTGATGCCTTAATCTATATATTTTCAGTTTGTCATTAAAATGTTAAGTTTTCCACCAGAAAACTAGGCAGAAAAAATTACTGTGGCAGTCGTTTTTTCTCAGTACAGTTCTCAATTTCAGTGTATGAGGTGAGATATTGCCTACTGACCACCTTAGTTTTTTTAGAAGTGTTTCTTTCCTTCAGTAAGAGTGGAAAACGAAAATTTTTATGTATTGAAGAAGAAATTGTTATATAATACTCAACATACAGCATAGAGAACTACGAAGAAGAAACAATGGAAATTTTATATAAAACTCAACACATAAATGGGGAGAAGAAAGACGTTACTTACTTTGACAAGGAGTTAGGACGAATCAGGTAATAAGATTTACTTTAAACATTAACTTAATTTTAATAATTTTCGTAACTCTCTTCGACAGAAACAACTGAAGATTTCTGAACAAGTGCAATACAATAGCAAGACCACATAACAAGTACAATTTTTGGCAGAATTATGTTCATGATTTGTATTATCTGATAATTTGTCTACCAAAAAGAAAACCAAAGAATCCAATTCTAGCTCAATTTCTTCATTTTCATGTAAACTTGTCAACCATTGGCATGAGCGCAAATATGGCATTTTCAATTCAGTTCGAAGTTTTCTAGGAAAGCACAACTAAAAATTGAACTTAGAATACCTAACTAAACACTTCAGTTTAGTTTTAACTTCTAGTTCAGTCTTCAAATTGGAGGAAAGCAAGCCTTAAGACAGAATTCATTATTTCCAATAGTAAAGTGGCAGACATGCCTAATAATTAGGATAGTCAAATTCTGACGTAGGCGAGAAATGGACAGTAAATGTTGCTCGGAACTTCTCATTCTGGGAAAGTTATGTTTTATATGCCGTAAAAATTCTACAGTATAGGGCTCTCACCTTTACTTTTTTCTTTCTGAGTAAAACTATGCTACAAATTTAATTATTTTAAAACTTTTGTTTTCACAGTTGTGCTGGGTTTAATGCTACAAACAGTAAAAAAAAAATGGTAAATGATAGCAAAGGAAAGGGGAGTTACAGATATGATTTAATTAAATCTTTATGGATTCTGCTAGTCGGATAAAATAAAAAAATTGTATTTCTGATTGGAATTAATTATTATCGATGATGGAGCAGTAGATGTGGATTATGATTAACAGAGCCGAACTTCGATAAGAATGCTTGGTAATTTTTTTTTCCCGAGCCCAACCATTGAGAGACAGTGTTCTTTTACATGCTAAAGAAAACAAGGGCATATCAGTTTTCCACTATTAGACTGGTTTAACTCTGAACCTCGGATCTAATGACAAGTAGGTGTAGCAATCTCTTACTAATAAAGTCAATCATAAATGTAAGATTTTGGTTTGACATTGCTCGCCATTTCTCTAGCTGTAATAAGTTCTCATTCCGAACAATACTCAGCCTATTTTAATTTTCTCTTATGAAGTAAAACGAATGTGTTGCTGCAAAAATCTTTTTTCAATATTTTTATTAATGTAAAGATATTTAAAGTACTATCCTCCTTTATAACTACTCACTAGCATGCTGTACAACCATGGCGAGTGATCAAAAAGAAATACCAATAATCATACAATACAACATTGGATTGTAGCCAATGGCAATAAAATGTCTAGCAATGGTACATCAAACTTTGTATATTTCAGTTGATCAATCACTCGCATATTCTCCAACATAGGCAATGTTGTGCATAAACAAAATTGTAAAGGGGAGACAACAATATAAATTACCTTAAATTATCTGCATACTACAACAGCTGTGCACTGGCAACTGATTAAATAATGCATCTACAGTTATCTTATCAGTTCATTGTCTCCTAAATCCTCTGTGGAGTATGCAGCCGGGTAGCAGAGCATCCATCATGTAACCTTATCAGAATATCAAGTGTCTCATTTTGCACATGGAACAAATTTAACAAGAATGCAACTACACAAAAATTGTGTTTGGTAACTATGGGTTTTAGCTAGTGTCTTAGTAAAAGGGAAAATAGCACAATAAATTTAAGTCTGACTCTATTTCAAAAGTATTTCCTTATAAAAGTGAGAAACGGCTCATAAAAATAGAATACCATGCTCCATTAGTGCCTTCAATTTCATAGCTGATTTTTAAACACATAAATTACAGCAGAGCTGTGGCGTCAAATAATATAGGCTACATCTGACCTCGTGGTTATCTTGCTAGCCATTGAATCCGAGCTTAATAGGTTCAAATCAGCTAAGGGTGATAGATTTTTAAGAGATAAAATTCTTAGTATGGCTTCTTCTGGGAAGGAAGTATAGTTAGGAGACCAGTGTCCTAAATTTGCATATAAAGTACAGTAACTCTGTTGCTAACAGAGGGCCAATTCTCGCTCACGTTGACTTTTTTCCACCACCACCACCACCACCACCACCACCACCACCACCAAACACCACCATCACTACCGCCACAGCTGACCCTACCACCACCATCACCATCACCATCACAACCACTACTATACTTATACATGGAGTTATCAAACGTCCATATTTATCAGGAGATGTATTTTGAAGGTCTGTCATACATTTCAAAACATAATTCTGAAACCGATTATATTTGTTTCAAAAAAATAACTTTGTAATATAATTTCATAGAACCTAATACTTTTATTGCACCTTGAAAATTTACAACCACTTTAACAAGTTAGCAATTTAAAAGTAATCTTTTAGTGACAAGAGTTCATATCAACTGCATTTAAAATGTTTTTTAAATCTGAAATTCACCACGTGAAACTGTGGATATTCAAAATTATTCTCCCCAATGTAGTGAAGGCCTCAAAATTTGTTCACTCATGTCAGAAAAAAATATGGTTAGCAATGTAGTTTTTCTAATTACATGTAAAATTTGTTTAAGAAAACAACTTGGAATTTTAAATGCTTGCTTCTGTAGGTATACGGTGCTAGCAATGAAAAGGACAGTAGCCTATACTGTAACTGTGTTGATTATTGTCTTATTTGCGTTTTAATGATCATCTTTTCTTGTACAGCTGTCGAAAAAAAAAGTGGCTACACTCGTGAACAGCGAATATTTTCTAAGTCCATTTCGGATAACAGTGATGTCACATGATGCATCTGCTTATAAAAGCAGTTTCGGAAATAAGATATTAAAGCAGGAATCATTCTCATCTGCGTCTCGTAGAGCAGCGATAGTGGGTTCGCTTAAGATTTGAAGGTTGTGAGTTCGAGCTTTGTTCAAATTATCATTTTATTTTATTATTGTCCTTTAGTGATATAAATAGTATTCAAGTTATCATTTATATTCTGTTATCATTCTTTATTGATATAAATAATATTGAAGTTATCATTTATATTCTGTCGTTGTTCTTTAGCATTATAAATATTATTCAAGTTATCATTCTTCAGCGATATAAATAATATTCAAGTTATCATTTACTGTATATTCTGTTATTGTTCTTTAGTGATATAAATAATATTCAAGTTAACATTTTATTTTGTTATTGTCTTTTAGCGATATAAATATAAAATTAATGTTGGATTTGAAACAATACAGTTGCATAATACTAGTGTTAGTTTTTTCTTCTTATATTATTATATTATACGTACTATCCTGTAACACAATAAAATGATAAGGACTGACGAGGATTTGAACCTGAGACGTTGACATCTAAATTCCGACTTTCTTCCTACTGAACTATGGGGGCACAAGTAAAGAAGCATATGCGGAAAAAGTGGCCCAATCCTCCTCCAAGACGTCCTGATGATTTGTGGAAGCTCGTCCAGGATGCCTGGGATGCAGTGGCTGAGAACTGAAAAGACTAGTCGATTCCATGCCCACTCAACTGTATGATGTGATAAGAGATGGGAGGATATTGAATTATAGCTTTTGAACTTTTAATTGTTTGAATTTTCTAACGCAGACGCCATTAAGTTTGCTTTGTTTATGCCACGAAAGATATTTTTGTTGAGAATAAAATCTTTCTTTCCACTTGCAGCCATAATGTCATAATAAATAAAAACATAAAAAGCACTATGTTGTATTCGAATGCACGACTGCACGAATACCAGCCTGAAATGCAACTATTACGCTATAACAGTAACACACAGAAGACTTTAATTATAACTGTAGATATCAGGCAATGTGGCCCAACAACATGTAACATCGCCTGTCTCCGAATTGTAGCAGAGATAGCCGAAGGGAACTTAGTTTCTAGAGAGTGGCCACTTTTTCTTTTGACAGATGTACAGATAATTATTTAGTATAAACCTACATACAATAAAGAATAATATCAATTTTGCAGCTTAAAGGGGCCATTTTAATCCAAATTGTCCCCCCCCCCAGCTTTTGGAACCAATTTGTTCTGTTTTCATTCATGAAAAGCTTACATATAATTATGTATTTATGTATACTTCAGGCAAGTAATAGTCATTCACATCCGCTGAGAATGTTGAAATGTTGGTACCGCCAATTGTTTTATATAGGTATTTACAGAGGATGAATTAGGGAGTGGGAGGAGGCAAGTCAGAGTTGTTGCTGTGATGATTTATTCATCTAGACGTCCTATCGAATCTTGCTGGCCTGGATTTTAACGTCTTTGTTATTACTTGATTTCAAAGACTTAATTCTTAGTCAATATTGTGCAATAATACTGATATGAGTTTCATAATTTCATTTTACAATTAACTATGTGATTTTTAAGAGTTTTACAAATTTTATGTTCTTGATTAGATACAATAAAAGCCATATTCAGAAGTAAGGTTGTTGCTGATGGGACTTTCAATAAGTAGTGCTACCAACCACTTCTACATATTTAGCTGCCTAACTTGTTAAACAAACTTCATTGCACTTTTCTAACACACTGCATATGTGTACCGTACTTTATATGTATAGAGAGATATACTAAAACGGAGAATTTTAATCTTGTCAATTAGGTCCAATGAAGAAAAGAAAAACTTTACAATTTTAAAAATTTATAATTAAGAATTTGTATGCACAAAAAATCAATGGTGGCTGCCTGTGGGACATAATGGGCAAATAGTTTAATAATAATAATAATAATAATAATAATAATAATAATAATAATAACTATTATTTTGAAAAAAAAAAAAGCTATTTTGGGTAACTACTAAATGTACATAGGCCAAATAGAAATGATTGGGACGAAATTAAAATACAAACTTCTAAGCCATTTATACCCGAACACACACTTTCTGAAGTCAAAATTGCGGTAGAAAAGCTGAAAAAGTACAAGTCTCCAAGTATCGATCGAATTCTAGCAGAATTAATATAAGAGGGTGGAAGCGCATTATATAGCAAAATTTATAAGCTTGTACTTGATATTTGGGAAAAGGAAATTGTACCAGTATAAGGAGTCCATAATTGTACCTGTCTTTAAGAAGGGGGAAAAGACTAACTGTAGTAACTTTCGAGAAATATCACTTTTGTTGACATCGTCCAATATTCGTTTGAGAAGATTGACTCCATTATGTAGATAAAATTACTGGGGATCATCAGTGTGGTTTCAGGCGTATTAGATCGACTATTGATCAATTTTTTTTGTATTCGTCAGATATTAGAGAAAAAATGGGAGTATAAGGGTACAATGCATCAGTTATTCATAGATTTCAAAAAAGCGTATGACTCAGTTAAGAGAGGTTTTATATAATATCCTTATTGAATTTGATATTCCCAAGAAACTAGTTCGATTAATTGAAAAGTGTCTCAGTGAAATGTACAACACAGTCTGTATAGGCCAGTTTCTGTCGGATGCTTTTCCAATTCACTGTGGGCTAAAGCAAGGAGAAGAGGGTCTGGAGTTGAACGGATTACATCAGCTGCTTGTCTATGTGAATGTTAGGAGAAAATCCACAAACTCTTAGGAAAAACACAGGAATTTTACTTGAAGCAAATAAAGAGATAGGTTTGGAAGTAAATCCCGAAAAGACAAACTATACGATTATATCTCGTGACCAGAACATAGTATGAAATGAAAATATAAAAATTGGAAAGTTCAAATATCTTAGAGCAACAGTAACTAATATAAATGTCACTAGAGAGGAAATTAAATGCAGAATATATAGGCTATGCCAAATGCCTGTTATTATTCGGTTGGAAAGCTTTTATCATCCAGTCTGCTCTCAAAAGAGCAGAAAGTTCGAATTTATAAAACAGTTATATTACAGGTTGTTCTATATGGTTGTGAAACTTGGACCCTCACTTTGAGAGGAACAGAGGTTAAGATTGTTCGAGAATAAGGTGCTTAGGAAAATATTTGGGCTAAGAGGGATGAAGTTACAGGAGAATGGAGAAAGTTACACAATGCAGAAATGCACGTATTGTATTCTTCACTTGACATAATTAGGAACATTAAATGCAGACTTTGAGATGGGCAGAGCATGTAGCATGTATGAGCGAATCCAGAAATGCATATAGAATGTTAGTTGGAAGGATGGAGGGAAAAATACCTTTGGGGAGGTCGAGACATAGATGGGAGGATAATATTAAAATAAATTTGAGGGAGTGGGATATGATGATAGGGACTGGATTAATCTTGCTCAGGATAGGGACCGATGGCAGGCTTATGTGAGGGCGGCAATGAACCTCCGGGTTCCTTAACAACCATACGTAAGTAAGTAATGATGATGATGATGATGATAATAATAATCTGCTGATGATATGGCGTTGTTAGCGGAAGAAAAGACAATACTAACGATATTCTAGTGGAGCTAAAAGACAGCTGTGAGCAGTATGAGATGGAAATAAATGCAAACAAAACGAAGACCATAGTTGTTGGAGGAAAAATGAAGGTAAACGTGCGAATACTAAATGAGCAGCATGAGCTGCTGCCAGGAAGTCAAAAGGAGAATAGCAATGGCAAAGGAACTTTTAATAGAAAAAGGAGCTTTTTCTGCGGACCTCTGGAAAAAAGATATAAGGAAGAGACTAGTGAAGTGCTTTGTGTGGAGTGTGGCATTTTTTATGACGTAGAAACATAGACGTTACGACGAAGTAAAGAGATGCGACTAGAAGCATTTGAAATGTGGATATGGAGAAGGATGGAGCATGTGAAATGGACAGATAGAATGAGAAATAAAGTTGTGTTGGAAAGAGTGCGTGAAGAAAGAATGATGCTGAAACTGATCAGGAAGAGAAAAAGGAATTGGTTGGGTCATTGAGAAGAAACTGCTTATTGAAGAATGCACTGGAAGGAATGGTGAACGGGAGAAGAGTGCATGGCAGAAGAAGATGCCATATAATAGACATTAAGATATATGGATCATATGCGAAGACTAAGAGGAAGGCAGAAAATAGGAAAGATTGAAGAATGCTGGATTTGCAGTGAAATACCTGTCCTTGGGCAGTAAACTATGAATAATAATAATAATAATAATAATAATAATAATAATCATAATAATAATAATAATAATAATAATAATAATAATAATCAAGTGTAAGCATTTTGCTGATTAGATTATATGACTTTACTGAAGGTTAGTAGGTTTTTTGTGACTATATGGTTCACAACATTAATTAAAATGGCGATATTAGGCCTAATTATTAATGTCTTTGCTACCATCTTAAATTCCTACAACTTGTCCAAATATACTTGAAATGTAGCCTACAAACAGCACCACAAATTGTCGCCTATTCAATAAATACCGGTATTTAATTGATGGGCAGATGAATAAGAATGAAAGTTCGTCAACATATATTTGCTTAGAACAAGGTACACAGAGTGACAAGGAAGCCATATTCACCCACTACTCCAATATGAAACATTCAACTCTCTATTCAATTCATTTATTACTGGTATATTCCATTAGTCTTACATTAGCATTGGCACTGAAGCTTCAAGATAGGGAACAAATCTCTGAAAGCAGCCTTAAAGTCGAGTCATGTTAGTTAAGAAGATGGAACTAATTCCCACAAAAATGCATTTTGCTTTAAAGTAAAGGTACCAAATTTTCATTCAAAATATTAAAAATATACATAAACAACACTGCGCAAAAATATATAATTGCGTATTTATAACACTGCGCAAAAATATATAATTGCGTATTTGCTACATCTTACAGGAAATACATCAAGCACTAGTAGGCAACATGTGAACCTATGGAAGTAGAGACAGAGGATATAGACCTAAATCTGAATAAATTTATGGAGCTTTATGATAAATTTTTCAGAGACGAAATCAAAGTGAAAGAAGTAATCTTATTTCTTGTTCTCCTTTGCCACTGATAAAAGAAAACAAAAACTTTCTAAAACAACTGCTGAACTTTGCCTTTTGTATCTAAACATAATAGGCATTGCCAAAACATTTGGGCTGAGCAAACTGGTAATTTTGTAATGCACTTACAGGCAGTCGAGAATATGCTGCTTTTTTTTTTTTTTTTTTTGCAACTTCTATCGCAGTAATTAAGCGAAAAATGCAACAACTAGAAAAAAAAAAAAAACGAATCCTGAAGTATATGCCTTGCTGAATGATGGTCATTTTACTGTGGAAAGGCATAACAAAGTAGTCAGCGTCTGGGACCAATATGTGTATCGAGCAAATGTTTATAAGATACTAAAAGTCATTTAGATATAACACATGCGGGAGGTATGACAGAAAGTCAAGGTATTTCAAGGTTTTTGAGCGATTCAAGATGCAGTGAAATAACATAATATGCTATGAGTTTACTCACAGATATTTCTCATACCGGTACTGCGCCAATTTTTGGAGATAATCATAATTTTCATAAATATCGGCCAAAGTACATGTACAACACCGTAGGCGTGCTTTAAAATCTGATTCTTCCATTTCGTGGAATACCTGCATTTCGATATAGCCTACATGTAAATGCAATCCAATGTCCACAATCATGCATTTAAAACTAGAATAATTTCGGTTACTGTACTTTTTTTTGTACAATTCTGTAATTCTGAATAAATCTATCACAGAATTTTATGCTTATCATATGTGGAAATATTAATGTGAACTTAATGCTCTATTCAGAATAAACAAAACTTAGATTTCAAGACCTACAGTACTTATATACACTTACCTTCTTCCAAAGTGCGAAATCAGTCACAGATGTATGCACTATACAGTACTTTGACAGTTATAGAAAGAATGAAGGAAAGCTTTTTGCTTCAGTTAGAGAATTACACTGTGTAAAAGCTGATGTGATGTGATGTGAAGTTAGTATGGTAAAAGTGCAGGCCACATTATGCCCCTGGCAGACAGCCAGCATCTCTCCGTTTAGAATAGCTCAGGGATTCCCTGTAGGAGATGCATAACAAGAACACGTGATAATGATTGGAAATATGCCATCAGCTGCAAGACCACTATGAACATTTCGCATTTTAATTAATGTCCGTAGGCCTACATAACTTACCACTAGATCCTGTTCTAAATCAGACCAATCCAATCTATATCCTCTTGACTTGATTCGACTTCAAATTCACACATTTTTGGGTGAAAGGATATCAATCTATGTCTCTTTTTACCAAGACTGCTGATATAACACAATCTAGGGATTGTAATCATTGCAATTTTCCAAGTGATCTACCGTACCTAGTTCTTTATGTACAGTAACATAGAAAACACATTTATTTATATTTTAATTATTTATAATAATAATAATAATAATCCATGGCGCTACAGCCCGTGAAGGGCCTAGACCGACCAGCCGGCTGCTGGGCTCACACCCACATGCCGAAGCAGAGGTGGACGATCATCCAACCAGAATGGAGGTATCGTGTGGTTAGCACGATGATCCCCCCAGCCGTTATAGCTGGTATTTTAATTATTTTTTCTATTTATTTACAGCCCAAAGATGTATAGTTTCTACTGCAAGAATTCGACTAATAACTACAAGTGGAATTATCCTGAGTTGTGTATCCTTAACATGTTCTTTGTAAGAGCTTCATATTGTATCACACATTGCATAACAGTGTTATAATTTTGAAAGCATATACCGTCATATTAATTAATTAACAGTCTTTATTAAACATAATGCGTACAACTTGGCCATTTTTTACTTTTTATGGAGACCTGGGTCAGGACCTTGCAGAGTGAGGATGATTGTGGAGTACTGGTGGACTGATGTTAAGTGAAGGGAAGCGGGAGAACCCCGAGAAAAAGAACCATCATGTCCACTTTATCCACCACAAATTCCTTTATGGATCAGCCAGGAAATGATCCTGGGTCACCACGGTGGAAGGCAGAGAGGCTAACTATGCGGCCATGGGCACCATTACCTAAGCAAGTTCTATCATTTTAAAAATGTAACTTGGTTATTTTTTACGTTCTGCGAACTTGATAAGCAACTTCTGAGGTGATGTCAGGAGAGAGCTTAGCAATAAGAGGGACTACGATAGGCTGCCTGCCCTTCTCTCAATATTTCAGAATCAAGTATCAGCCCTTGTATGACAATTAGAAAATAGGAAAGGAACTGAAAGCAATGAGACAGTGCAGAACTATTAGCTTTAATAAACAAAAGTTTAGTATTAAACTTGAAACATTCAGACCATAGGTGAATGAATTTCCGTGAAAAGGCAAACATTTTTAACAAGCTAGCAGTTCTGATGCAAAGAAAAATGTTGCAGTGGAATCAGTGTTCATCACCAGTAAGTGATTTTAAAAACACATTAAGGACAATGATGCAATTGCGACACAGGAAGTTACCACTTGATGTAATATGAATCTACAACTCCTACACTGATGACTATTTTCTGACCACAACTGAAATTTAAAATAAAAGGAACGAAGTAACGTAAGGAGAAATATGCTGCATACAAAGATCTTCAGAAACATGTACTCTGAAAGAATGAAGATTAAACAC